>NW_027438308.1:0-278000 GCF_000715075.1 Nicotiana tabacum
AATTAGGACCAAAGGAACCACAGTCACTGCCTCGCCATGTTCGTTCCTCATTTTTTGCATTTCTTGGCCAATAAACTAGAATTTCGCCCGATTCTCATATTTTTGTGTGCTATCGCCCACGCCTTCCGAGTGGGTCGGGCCCTCCGGAGCCGGATCGCCTAAAGATTTTCCGGACTATCAAATACGACCTAAGGAACCATAGTCACCGCCTCACCATGATCGTTCCTAGTCTTTTGCGTTTTTCAGCCAAAAAACTAGAATTCCGCGCGATTTCCATATTTTCGTGTGCTTTAGCCCACGCCTTCAAAGGGGTCCCGGGAACCCCGAACCCCGATCGCCTAAAAATTGTCCGGGCCATCAAATACGACCTAAGGAACCATAGTAACCACCCCACCATTAACGTTCCTCATTTTTTGCATTTTTCGTCCAAACAACTAGAATTCCGCACGATTCCCATATTTTTGTGTGTTATAGCCCACGCCTTCCGAGTGGTCCCGGGACCTCCTGACCCCTATCGCCTAAATTTTTTTCGGACTATCAAATACGACCTAAGGCACCATAGTATCCGCCCCGCCATGTTCGTTCCTCATTTTTTGCATTTCTCGGCCAATCAACTAGAATTTCGTGCGATTCCCATATTTTTGTGTGTTATAGCCCACGCCTTCCGAGTGGTCCCGGGACCTCCGAACCCCTATCGCCTAATATTTTTCCGGACTATCAAATAATACCAAAGGAACCATAGTCACCGCCCTGCCAAGATCTTTCCACATTTTTATCATATTACTGAAAAAGACCTAGAATTTCGCCCAATTACCATATTTTCGTGTGCTATACCCACGCATTCCGAGTGGTCCCAAGAGCCGCAGACCCCGATCGCCTAAAATTTTTCCAGGCAATCAAATACGACCTAAGGAACCTTTATTTTTTGCGTTTTTAGGCCAAACAACTAGAATTCCGAGCGATTCCCATATTTTTGTGTGCTATAGCTCACGCCTTCCGAGTGGGCCGTGCCCCTCGCACTCGCATCACCTAAAATTTTTTCCGGACTATCAAATAAGACCTGAGGAACCATAGTCACCTTCCCGCCATGATCGTTTTTCATGTTTTGCATTTTTCGGCCAAACAACTAGAATTCCGCCTGATTCCCATATTTTTGTGTGCTATACCCACGCCTTATAAGTGGTCCCGGGTCTCCGGACCCCTATCGCCTAAAATTTTTCCGAACTATCAAATAAAACCTAAGGAACCATAGTCACCGCCCAGCCATGATCGTTCCTTATTTTTTGCGTTTTTCGGCCAAACAACTAGAATTCCGCCCGATTCCCATATTTTCGTGTGCTATACCACGCCTTCCAAGTGGTCCGGGGAGCCGCAGACCCCGATCGCCTAAAATTTTTTTGGACTATCAAATACCACCTAAGGTACCATAGTCACCGCCCCACCATGATCGTTCCAAATGCTTTGCATTTTTCGGCCAAAAAACTAGAACTCCGCGCGATTTGTATATATTAGTGTGCTATAGCTTACGCCTTCCGAGTGGTACCGGGAGCCGTGGACCCCGATCGCCTAAAATTTTTTGGGCCATCAAATATGACCTAAGGAACCATAGTCACCGCCCCGCCATTATCGTTCCTCATTTATTGCGTATTTCGGCCAAAAAACTAGAATTCCGCTCGAATACCATATTTTTGTGTGCTATTGCCCACGCCTTCCGAGTGGGCCGGGCCGCCGGTCTTGTATCGCCTAAAAAGTTTTCGGGCCATCAATTAAGACCTAAGGAACAATAGTCACCGCCTCTCCATGATCGTTCCTCATCTTTTGCGTTTTTCGGCCAAACAACTAGAATTCCGCGCGATTCCCATATTTTTGTGTGTTATAGCCCACGCCTTCCGAGTGGTCCCGGGACCTCCGGACCCCTATCGCCTAATATTTTCCTAGACTATCAAATAAGACCAAAGGAACCATAGTCACCGCCCTGTCAAGAACTTTCCACATTTATTGCGTTTTTCGGCCAAACAACTAGAACTCCGCGCGATTTACATATTTTAGTGTGCTATAGCTTACGCCTTCCGAGTGGTCCCGGGAGCCGTGGACCCCGATCGCCTAAAATTTTCCGGGCCATCAAATGCGACCTAAGGAACCATAGTCACCGCCCCGCCATGATCGTTCCTCATTTATTGCGTTTTTCGGCCAAAAAACTAGAATTCCGCTCGATTACCATATTTTCGTGTGCTATTGCCCACGCCTTCCCAGTGGGCCAGGCCACCTGAATCGGATCGCCTAAAAAAAATTTGAGCCATCATTTAGGACCTAAGGAACCATAGTAACCACCCCACCATGATCGTTCCTCATTTTTTGCGTTTTTCGGCCAAACAACTAGAATTCCGCGCGATTCCCATATATTTGTGTGTTATAGCACACGCCTTCCGAGTGGTCCCGGGACCTCCTGACCCCTATCGCCTAAAATTTTTCCGGACTATCAAATATGACCTAAGGAACCATAGTATCCGCCCCGCCATGATCGTTTCTCATTTTTTGCATTTTTCGGCAATCCAACTAGAATTCCGCCCGATTCCCATATTTTCGTGTGCTATACCCACGCCTTACAAGTGGTCCCGGGTCTCCGGACCCGTATCGCCTAAAACTTTTCCAGACTATCAAATAAGACCTAAGGAACCATAGTCACCGCCCAGCCATGATCGTTCCTTTTTTTTTGCGTTTTTCGGCCAATCAACTAGAATTCCGCGCGATTCCCATATTTTTGTGTGTTATAGCCCACACCTTCTGAGTGGTCCCGGGACCTCAGGACACCTATCGCCTAAAATTTTTCCGGACTATCAAATACGACCTAAGGAACCATAGTCACCGCCCAGCCATGATCATTCCTCATGTGTTGCGTTTTTCGGCCAAAAAACTAGAATTCCGCCCGATTACAATATTTTTGTGTGCTATTTATTGCCCACCCTTCCAAGGGGTTCCGGGACCCCCGGACCCCGATCGCCTAATATTTTTTCGGGCCGTCAAATATGACCTAAGGAACCATAGTAACCGCCCCGCCATCATCGTTTCTCATTTTTTGCATTTTTCGGCCAAAAAACTAGCATTACGCCCGATTCCCATATTTTTGTGTGTTATACCCACGCCTTCCAAGTGGTCCAAGGAGCCGCGGACCCTGATCGCCTAAAATTTTTCTGGACTATCAAATACGACCTAAGGTACCATAGTCACTGCCCCACCACGATCGTTCCAAATGCTTTGCATTTTTCGGCCAAAAAACTAGAACTCCGCGCGATTTGCATATTTTCGTGTGCTATAGCTTATGCCTTCCGAGTGGTCCCGGGAGCCGTGGACCCCGATCGCCTAAAATTTTCCGGGCCATCAAATACGACCTAAGGAACCATAGTCACCGCCCCGCCATGATCTTTCCTCATTTATTGCGTTTTTCGGCCAAAAAACTAGAATTCCGCTCGATTACCATATTTTTGTGTGCTATTGCCCACGCCTTCCGAGTGTGCCGGGCCGCCGGACTCGGATCGCCTAAAACATTTTTGGGCCACCAATTAGGACCAAATGAACCACAGTCACCGCCTCGCCATGTTCGTTCCTCATTTTTTGCATTTCTTGGCCCAAAAACTAGAATTCCGCCCGATTCCCATATTTTTGTGCGCTATCGCCGACGCCTTCCGAGTGGGTCGGGCCCCCCGGAGCCGGATCGCCTAAAAATTTTCCGTACTATCAAATACGACCTAAGGAACCATAGTCACCGCCCCGCCATGATCGTTCCTCGTCTTTTGCGTTTTTCAGCCAAAAAACTAGAATTCCGCGCGATTTCCATATTTTCGTGTGCTTTAGCCCACGCCTTCCAAGGGGTACCCCGGAGCCGGATCGCCTAAAAATTTTCGGGGCATCAATTAGGACCTAAGGAACCATATTCACCGCCTCGCCATGATCGTTCCTCATTTTTTGCGTTTTTTGGCCAAAAAACTAGAAATCCGCTCGATTACCATATTTTTGTGTGCTATTGCCCACGCCTTCCGAATGGGCCGGGCCGCTAGACTCGGATCGCCTAAAAAATTTTCGGGCCATCAATTAGGACCTAAGGAACCATATTCACCGCCTCGCCATGATCGTTCCTCATTGTTTGTGTTTTTCGGCCAAAAAACTAGAATTCCGCTCGATTACCATATTTTTGTGTCCTATAGCCTACGCCTTCCTAGTGAACCCGGGAACTCCGGACCCCGATCGCCTAAAATTTTCCGGGCCATCAAATACGACCTAAGAAACCATAGTCACCGCCTCGCCATGATCGTTCCTCATTTATTGCGTTTTTCAGCCAAAAAACTAGAATTCCGCTCGATTACCATATTTTTGTGTGCTATTGCCCACGCCTTCCGAGTGGGCCGGGCCGCCGGTCTTGTATCGCCTAAAAAGTTTTCGGGCCATCAATTAAGACCTAAGGAACAATAGTCACCGCCTCTCCATGATCGTTCCTCATCTTTTGCGTTTTTCGGCCAAACAACTAGAATTCCGCGCGATTCCCATATTTTTGTGTGTTATAGCCCACGCCTTCCGAGTGGTCCCGGGACCTCCGGACCCCTATCGCCTAATATTTTCCTAGACTATCAAATAAGACCAAAGGAACCATAGTCACCGCCCTGTCAAGAACTTTCCACATTTATTGCGTTTTTCGGCCAAACAACTAGAACTCCGCGCGATTTACATATTTTAGTGTGCTATAGCTTACGCCTTCCGAGTGGTCCCGGGAGCCGTGGACCCCGATCGCCTAAAATTTTCCGGGCCATCAAATGCGACCTAAGGAACCATAGTCACCGCCCCGCCATGATCGTTCCTCATTTATTGCGTTTTTCGGCCAAAAAACTAGAATTCCGCTCGATTACCATATTTTCGTGTGCTATTGCCCACGCCTTCCCAGTGGGCCAGGCCACCTGAATCGGATCGCCTAAAAAAAATTTGAGCCATCATTTAGGACCTAAGGAACCATAGTAACCACCCCACCATGATCGTTCCTCATTTTTTGCGTTTTTCGGCCAAACAACTAGAATTCCGCGCGATTCCCATATATTTGTGTGTTATAGCACACGCCTTCCGAGTGGTCCCGGGACCTCCTGACCCCTATCGCCTAAAATTTTTCCGGACTATCAAATATGACCTAAGGAACCATAGTATCCGCCCCGCCATGATCGTTTCTCATTTTTTGCATTTTTCGGCCATCCAACTAGAATTCCGCCCGATTCCCATATTTTCGTGTGCTATACCCACGCCTTACAAGTGGTCCCGGGTCTCCGGACCCGTATCGCCTAAAACTTTTCCAGACTATCAAATAAGACCTAAGGAACCATAGTCACCGCCCAGCCATGATCGTTCCTTTTTTTTTGCGTTTTTCGGCCAATCAACTAGAATTCCGCGCGATTCCCATATTTTTGTGTGTTATAGCCCACACCTTCTGAGTGGTCCCGGGACCTCAGGACACCTATCGCCTAAAATTTTTCCGGACTATCAAATACGACCTAAGGAACCATAGTCACCGCCCAGCCATGATCATTCCTCATGTGTTGCGTTTTTCGGCCAAAAAACTAGAATTCCGCCCGATTACAATATTTTTGTGTGCTATTTATTGCCCACCCTTCCAAGGGGTTCCGGGACCCCCGGACCCCGATCGCCTAATATTTTTTCGGGCCGTCAAATATGACCTAAGGAACCATAGTAACCGCCCCGCCATCATCGTTTCTCATTTTTTGCATTTTTCGGCCAAAAAACTAGCATTACGCCCGATTCCCATATTTTTGTGTGTTATACCCACGCCTTCCAAGTGGTCCAAGGAGCCGCGGACCCTGATCGCCTAAAATTTTTCTGGACTATCAAATACGACCTAAGGTACCATAGTCACTGCCCCACCACGATCGTTCCAAATGCTTTGCATTTTTCGGCCAAAAAACTAGAACTCCGCGCGATTTGCATATTTTCGTGTGCTATAGCTTATGCCTTCCGAGTGGTCCCGGGAGCCGTGGACCCCGATCGCCTAAAATTTTCCGGGCCATCAAATACGACCTAAGGAACCATAGTCACCGCCCCGCCATGATCTTTCCTCATTTATTGCGTTTTTCGGCCAAAAAACTAGAATTCCGCTCGATTACCATATTTTTGTGTGCTATTGCCCACGCCTTCCGAGTGTGCCGGGCCGCCGGACTCGGATCGCCTAAAACATTTTTGGGCCACCAATTAGGACCAAATGAACCACAGTCACCGCCTCGCCATGTTCGTTCCTCATTTTTTGCATTTCTTGGCCCAAAAACTAGAATTCCGCCCGATTCCCATATTTTTGTGCGCTATCGCCGACGCCTTCCGAGTGGGTCGGGCCCCCCGGAGCCGGATCGCCTAAAAATTTTCCGTACTATCAAATACGACCTAAGGAACCATAGTCACCGCCCCGCCATGATCGTTCCTCGTCTTTTGCGTTTTTCAGCCAAAAAACTAGAATTCCGCGCGATTTCCATATTTTCGTGTGCTTTAGCCCACGCCTTCCAAGGGGTACCCCGGAGCCGGATCGCCTAAAAATTTTCGGGGCATCAATTAGGACCTAAGGAACCATATTCACCGCCTCGCCATGATCGTTCCTCATTTTTTGCGTTTTTTGGCCAAAAAACTAGAAATCCGCTCGATTACCATATTTTTGTGTGCTATTGCCCACGCCTTCCGAATGGGCCGGGCCGCTAGACTCGGATCGCCTAAAAAATTTTCGGGCCATCAATTAGGACCTAAGGAACCATATTCACCGCCTCGCCATGATCGTTCCTCATTGTTTGTGTTTTTCGGCCAAAAAACTAGAATTCCGCTCGATTACCATATTTTTGTGTCCTATAGCCTACGCCTTCCTAGTGAACCCGGGAACTCCGGACCCCGATCGCCTAAAATTTTCCGGGCCATCAAATACGACCTAAGAAACCATAGTCACCGCCTCGCCATGATCGTTCCTCATTTATTGCGTTTTTCAGCCAAAAAACTAGAATTCCGCTCGATTACCATATTTTTGTGTGCTATTGCCCACGCCTTCCGAGTGTGCCAGGCCGCCTGACTCGGATCGCCTAAAAAATATTCGGGCCATCAATTAGGACCTAAGGAACCATATTCACTGCCTTGCCATGATCGTTCTTCATTTTTTGCATTTCTTGGCCAAAAAACTAGAATTCCGCCCGATTCCCATATTTTTGTGTGCTATAGCCCACGCCTTCCGAGTGGGAAGGGCCCCCAAAAGACGGATCGCCTAAAAATTTTCCGGACTATCAAATACGACCTAAGGAACCATAGTCACCGCCCCGCCATGATCTTTCCTAGTCTTTTGCATTTTTCAGCCAAAAAACTAGAATTCCGCGCGATTTCCATATTTTCGTGTGCTTTAGCCCACGCCTTCCAAGGGGTCCCCCGGAGCCGGATCGCCTGAAAATTTTTGGGGCATTAATTAGGACCTAAGGAACCATATTCACCGCCTCGCCATGATCGTTCCTCATTTTTTGCGTTTTTTGGCCAAAAAACTAGAATTCCGCTCGATTACCATATTTTTGTGTGCTATTGCCCACGCCTTCCGAGTGGGCCGGGCCGCTAGACTCGGATCGCCTAAAAAATTTTCGGGCCATCAATTAGGACCTAAGGAACCATATTCACCGCCTTGCCATGATCGTTCCTCATTTTTTGCGTTTTTCGGCCAAAAAACTAGAATTACGCTCGATTACCATGTTTTTGTGTCCTATAGCCCACGCCTTCCTAGTGAACCCGGGAACTCCGGACCCCGATCGCCTAAAATTTTCCGGGCCATCAAATGCGACCTAAGGAACCATAGTCACCGCCCCGCCACGATCGTTCCTCATTTATTGTGTTTTTCAGCCAAAAAACTAGAATTCCGCTCGATTACCATATTTTTGTATGCTATTGCCCACGCCTTCCGAGTGGGCCGAGCAGCCGGACTCTGATCGCCTAAAAAAATTTCGGGAAATTAATTAGGACCTAAGGAACCATAGTCACCACCTCGCCATGATCGTTCCTCATTTTTTGCATTTCTTGGCCAAAAAACTAGAATTCCGCCCGATTCCCATATTTTTGTGTGCTATCGCCCACGCCTTCCGAGTGGGAAGGGCCCCCAAAAGACGGATCGCCTAAAAATTTTCCGGACTATCAAATACGACCTAAGGAACCATAGTCACCGCCCCGCCATGATCTTTCCTAGTCTTTTGCATTTTTCAGCCAAAAAACTAGAATTCCGCGCGATTTCCATATTTTCGTGTGCTTTAGCCCACGCCTTCCAAGGGGTCCCCCGGAGCCGGATCGCCTGAAAATTTTTGGGGCATTAATTAGGACCTAAGGAACCATATTCACCGCCTCGCCATGATCGTTCCTCATTTTTTGCGTTTTTCGGCCAAAAAACTAGAATTCCGCTCGATTACAATATTTTTGTGTGCTATTGCCCACGCCTTCCGAGTGGGCCGGGCCGCTGGACTCGGAACGCCTAAAAAATTTTCGGGCCATCAATTAGGACCTAAGGAACCATATTCACCGCCTCGCCATGATCGTTCCTCATTTTTTGCGTTTTTCGGCCAAAAAACTAGAATTCCGCTCGATTACCATATTTTTGTGTCCTATAGCCCACGCCTTCGTAGTGAACCCGGGAACTCCGGACCCCGATCGCCTAAAATTTTCCGGGCCATAAAATACAACCTAAGGAACCATAGTCACCGCCCCGCCATGGTCGTTCCTCATTTATTGCGTTTTTCGGCCAAAAAACTAGAATTCCGCTCGATTACCATATTTTTGTGTGCTATTGCCCACGCCTTCCGAGTGGGCCAGGCCGCCTGACTCGGATCGCCTAAAAATTATTCGGGCCATCAATTAGGACCTAAGGAACCATATTCACTTCCTTGCCATGATCGTTCCTCATTTTTTGCATTTCTTGGCCAAAAAACTAGAATTCCGCCCGATTCCCATATTTTTGTGTGCTATCGCCCACGCCTTCCGAGTGGGAAGGGCCCCCAAAAGCCGGATCGCCTAAAAATTTTCCGGACTATCAAATACGACCTAAGGAACCATAGTCACCGCCCCGCCATGATCTTTCCTAGTCTTTTGTGTTTTTCAGCCAAAAAACTAGAATTCCGCGCGATTTCCATATTTTCGTGTGCTTTAGCCCACGCCTTCCAAGGGGTCCCGGGAACCCCGAACCCCGATCGCCTAAAAATTTTCCGGGCCATCAAATACGACCTAAGGAACCATAGTCACCGCCCCGCCATGATCGTTCCTCATTTATTGCGTTTTTCAGCCAAAAAACTAGAATTCCGCTCGATTACCATATTTTTGTGTGCTATTGCCCACGCCTTCCGAGTGGGCCGAGCCGCCGGACTCTAATCGCCTAAAAAAATTTCGGGAAATCAATTAGGACCAAAGGAACCATAGTCACCACCTCGCCATGATCGTTCCTCATTTTTTGCATTTCTTTGCCAAAAAACTAGAATTCCGCCCGATTCCCATATTTTTGTGTGCTATCGCCCACGCCTTCCGAGTGGGAAGGGCCCCCCGGAGCCGGATCGCCTAAAAATTTTCCGAACTATCAAATACGACCTAAGGAACCATAGTCACCACCCACCATGATCGTTCCTAGTCTTTTGCGTTTTTCAGCCAAAAAACTAGAATTTCGCACGATTTCCTTATTTTCGTGTGCTTTAGCCCACGCCTTCCAAGGGGTCCCCCGGAGCCGGATCGCCTAAAAATTTTCGGGGCATCAATTAGGACCTAAGGAACCATATTCACCACCTCGCCATGATCGTTCCTCATTTTTTGCGTTTTTCGGCCAAAAAACTAGAATTCCGCTCGATTACAATATTTTTGTGTGCTATTGCCCACGCCTTCCGAGTGGGCCGGGCCGCCGGACTCGGATCGCCTAAAAAATTTTCGGGCCATCAATTAGGACCTAAGGAACCATATTCACCGCCTCGCCGTGATCGTTCCTCATTTTTTGCGTTTTTCGGCCAAAAAACTAGAATTCCGCTCGATTACCATATTTTTGTGTCCTATAGCCCACGCCTTCGTAGTGAACCCGGGAACTCCGGACCCCGATCGCCTAAAATTTTCCGGGCCATAAAATACAACCTAAGGAACCATAGTCACCGCCCCGCCATGGTCGTTCCTCATTTATTGCGTTTTTCGGCCAAAAAACTAGAATTTCGCTCGATTACCATATTTTTGTGTGCTATTGCCCACGCCTTCCGAGTGGGCCAGGCTGCCTGACTCGGATCGTCTAAAAAATATTCGGGCCATCAATTAGGACCTAAGGAACCATATTCACTGCCTTGCCATGATCGTTCTTCATTTTTTGCATTTCTTGGCCAAAAAACTAGAATTCCGCCCGATTCCCATATTTTTGTGTGCTATAGCCCACGCCTTCCGAGTGGGAAGGGCCCCCAAAAGACGGATCGCCTAAAAATTTTCCGGACTATCAAATACGACCTAAGGAACCATAGTCACCGCCCCGCCATGATCTTTCCTAGTCTTTTGCGTTTTTCAGCCAAAAAACTAGAATTCCGCGCGATTTCCATATTTTCGTGTGCTTTAGCCCACGCCTTCCAAGGGTTCCCGGGAACCCCGAACCCCGATCGCCTAAAAATTTTCCGGGCCATCAAATACCACCTAAGGAACCATAGTAACCACCCCGCCATGAGCGTTCCTAATTTTTTGCGTTTTTCGGCCAAACAAATAGAATTCCGCGCGATCCCATATATTTGTGTGTTATAGCCCACGCCATCCGAGTGGTCCCGGGTCTCCGGACCCCTATCGCCTAAAATTTTTTCGGACTATCAAATAAGACCTAAGGAACCATAGTCACCGCCCAGCCATGATCGTTCCTAGTTTTTTCCGTTTTTCGGCAAAAAAATAGAATTCCGCGCGATTTCCATATTTTCGTGTCCTATAGCCCACGCCTTCCAAGTGAACCCGGGAACTCCGGACCCCTATCGCCTAAAAATTTTCCGGACTATCAAATACGACCTAAGGAACCATAGTCACCGCCCAGCCCTGCTCATTCCTCATTTGTTGCGTTTTTCGGCCAAAAAAACTAGAATTTCGCTCGATTACAATATTTTTGTGTGCTATTGCCTACCCTTCCAAGTGGTTCCGGGACCCCCAGACCCCGATCGCCTAAAATTTTTCTGGGCTGTCAAATACGACCTAAGGAACCATAGTAACCGCCCGCCATCATCATTTCACATTTTTTTGCATTTTTCGGCCAAAAAACTAGAATTACGCCCGATTCCCATATTTTCGTGTGCTATACCTACGCCTTCCAAGTGGTCCGGGGAGCCGCGGACCCCGATCACCTAAAGATTTTCCGAACTATCTAATACGACCTAAGGTACCATAGTCACCGCCCCACCATGATCGTTCCAAATGCTTTGCATTTTTCGGCCAAAAAATTAGAACTTCGCGCGATTTGCATATTTTAGTGTGCTACAGCTTACGACCTAAGGAACCATAGTCACCGCCCCGCCATGGTCGTTCCTCATTTATTGCGTCTTTCGGCCAAAAAACTAGAATTCCGCTCGATTACCATATTTTTGTGTTCTTATTGCCCACGCCTTCCGAGTGGGCCAGGCCGCCAGACTCGGATCGCCTGAAAAATATTCGGGCCATCAATTAGGACCTAAGGAACCATAGTCACCGCCTTGCCATGAACGTTCCTCATTTTTTGCATTTTTGGCCAAAAAACTAGAATTCCGCCCGATTCCCATATTTTTGTGTGCTATCGCCCACGCCTTCCGAGTGGGTCGGGTCCCCCGGAGCTGGATCGCCTAAAAATTTTTCGGACTATCAAATACGACCTAAGGAACCATAGTCACCGCCCTGCCATGATCGTTCCTAGTCTTTTGCATTTTTCAGCCAAAAAACTAGAATTCCGCGCGGTTTCCATATTTTCGTGTGCTTTAGCCCACGCCTTCCAAGGGGTCTCGGGAACCCCGAGCCCCGATCGCCTATAAATTTTCCGGGCGATCAAATACCACCTATGGAACCATAGTAACCACCCCGCCATGAGCGTTCCTAATTTTTTGCGTTTTTCGGCCAAACAAATAGAATTCCGCGCGATCCCATATATTTGTGCGTTATAGCCCACGCCATCCGAGTGGTCCCGGGTCTCCGGACCCCTATCGCCTAAAATTTTTCCGGACTATCAAATAAGACCTAAGGAACCATAGTCACCGCCCAGCCATGATCGTTCCTAGTTTTTTCCGTTTTTCGGCCAAAAACTAGAATTCCGCGCGATTCCCATATTTTCGTGTCCTATAGCCCACGCCTTCCGAGTGAACCCGAGAACTCCGGACCCCTATCGCCTAATATTTTTCCGGACTATCAAATACGACCTAAGGAACCATAGTCACCGCCCAGCCATGATCATTCCTCATTTGTTGCATTTTTCGGCCAAAAAACTAGAATTCCGCCTGATTACAATATTTTTGTGTGCTATTGCCCACCCTTCAAAGTGGTTCCGGGACCCCCGGACCCCGATCGCCTAAAATTTTTCTAGGCCGTCAAATACGTCCTAAGGAACCATAGTAACATCCCCGCCATCATCGTTTCTCATTTTTTGCATTTTTCGGCCAAAAAACTAGAATTACGCCCGATTCCTATATTTTCGTGTGCTATACCCACGCCTTCCAAGTGGTCCGGGGAGCCGCGGATCCCGATCGCCTAAAACATTTCCGGACTATCAAATACGACCTAAGGTACCATAGTCACCGCCCCACCATGATCGTTCCAAATGCTTTGCATTTTTCGGCCAAAAAACTAGAACTCCGCGCGATTTGCATATTTTAGTGTGCTATAGCTTACGCCTTCCAAGTGGTCCCGGGAGCCGTGGACCCCGATCGCCTAAAATTTTCCGGGCCATCAAATACGACCTAAGGAACCATAGTCACCGCCCCGCCATGATCGTTCCTCATTTATTGCGTTTTTCGGCCAAAAAACTAGAATTCCGCTCGATTACCATATTTTTGTGTGCTATTGCCCACGCCTTCCGAGAGCGCCGGGCCGCCGGACTCGGATCGCCTAAAAATATTCGGGCCATCAATTAGGACCTAAGGAACCATAGTCACCGCCTTGCCATGAACGTTCCTCATTTTTTGCATTTTTTGGCCAAAAAACTAGAATTCCGCCCGATTCCCATATTTTTGTGTGCTATCGCCCACGCCTTCCGAGTAGGCCAGGCCGCCCGGAGCCGGATCGCCTAAAAATTTTCCGGACTATCAAATACGACCTAAGGAACCATAGTCACCGCCCTGCCATGATCGTTCCTAGTCTTTTGCATTTTTCAGCCAAAAAACTAGAATTCCGCGCGGTTTCCATATTTTCGTGTGCTTTAGCCCACGCCTTCCAAGGGGTCTCGGGAACCCCGAGCCCCGATCGCCTATAAATTTTCCGGGCGATCAAATACCACCTATGGAACCATAGTAACCACCCCGCCATGAGCGTTCCTAATTTTTTGCGTTTTTCGGCCAAACAAATAGAATTCCGCGCGATCCCATATATTTGTGCGTTATAGCCCACGCCATCCGAGTGGTCCCGGGTCTCCGGACCCCTATCGCCTAAAATTTTTCCGGACTATCAAATAAGACCTAAGGAACCATAGTCACCGCCCAGCCATGATCGTTCCTAGTTTTTTCCGTTTTTCGGCCAAAAAACTAGAATTCCGCGCGATTCCCATATTTTCGTGTCCTATAGCCCACGCCTTCCGAGTGAACCCGAGAACTCCGGACCCCTATCGCCTAATATTTTTCCGGACTATCAAATACGACCTAAGGAACCATAGTCACCGCCCAGCCATGATCATTCCTCATTTGTTGCATTTTTCGGCCAAAAAACTAGAATTCCGCCTGATTACAATATTTTTGTGTGCTATTGCCCACCCTTCAAAGTGGTTCCGGGACCCCCGGACCCCGATCGCCTAAAATTTTTCTAGGCCGTCAAATACGTCCTAAGGAACCATAGTAACATCCCCGCCATCATCGTTTCTCATTTTTTGCATTTTTCGGCCAAAAAACTAGAATTACGCCCGATTCCTATATTTTCGTGTGCTATACCCACGCCTTCCAAGTGGTCCGGGGAGCCGCGGATCCCGATCGCCTAAAACATTTCCGGACTATCAAATACGACCTAAGGTACCATAGTCACCGCCCCACCATGATCGTTCCAAATGCTTTGCATTTTTCGGCCAAAAAACTAGAACTCCGCGCGATTTGCATATTTTAGTGTGCTATAGCTTACGCCTTCCAAGTGGTCCCGGGAGCCGTGGACCCCGATCGCCTAAAATTTTCCGGGCCATCAAATACGACCTAAGGAACCATAGTCACCGCCCCGCCATGATTGTTCCTCATTTATTGCGTTTTTCGGCCAAAAAACTAGAATTCCGCTCGATTACCATATTTTTGTGTGCTATTGCCCACGCCTTCCGAGAGCGCCGGGCCGCCAGACTCGGATCGCCTAAAAACGTTTCGGGTCATCAATTAGCACCTAAGGAACCATAGTCACCGCCTCGCCATGATCGTTCCTCATTTTTTGTATTTTTTGGCCAAAACAATAGAATTCCGCTCGATTACCATATTTTTGTGTGCTATTGCCCACGCCTTCCGAGTGGGCCGGGCCGCCGGACTCGGATCGCCTAAAAAATATTCAGGACATCAATTAGGACCTAAGGAACCATAGTCACCGCCTTGCCATGATCGTTCCTCATTTTTTGCATTTTTTGGCCAAAAAACTAGAATTCCGCCCGATTCCCATATTTTTGTGTGCTATCGCCCACGCCTTCCGAGTGGGTCGGGCCCCCCGGAGCTGGATCGCCTAAAAATTTTCCAGACTATCAAATATGACCTAAGGAACCATAGTCACCGCCTTGCCATGATCGTTCCTAGTCTTTTGCACTTTTCAGCCAAAAAACAAGAATTCCGCGCGGTTTCCATATTTTCGTGTGCTTTAGCCCATGCCTTCCAAGGGGTCTCGGGAACCCCGAGCCCCGATCGCCTAAAAATTTTCCGGGCCATTAAATACCACCTAAGGAACCATAGTAACCACCCCGCCATGAGCGTTCCTCATTTTTTGCGTTTTTCGGCCAAACAAATAGAATTCCGCGCGATCCCATATATTTGTGTGTTATAGCCCACGCCATCCGAGTGGTCCCGGGTCTCCGGACCCCTATCCCCTAAAATTTTTCTGGACTATCAAATAAGACCTAAGGAACCATAGTCACCGCCCAGCCATGATCGTTCCTAGTTTTTTCCATTTTTCGGCCAAAAAACTAGTATTCCGCACAATTCTCATATTTTCGTGTCCTATAGCCCACGCCTTCCAAGTGAACCCGAGAACTCCGGACCCCTATCGCCTAAAATTTTTCCGGACTATCAAATACGACCTAAGGAACCGTAGTCACCGCCCAGCCATGATCATTCTTCATTTGTTGCATTTTTCGGCCAAAAAACTAGAATTCCGCCTGATTACAATATTTTTGTGTGCTATTGCCCACCCTTCAAAGTGGTTCCGGGACCCCCGGACCCCGATCGCCTAAAATTTTTCTAGGCCGTCAAATACGACCTAAGGAACCATAGTAACATCCCCGCCATCATCGTTTCTCATTTTTTGCATTTTTCGGCGAAAAAATTAGAATTACGCCCGATTCCCATATTTTCGTGTGCTATACCCACGCCTTCCAAGTGGTCCGGGGAGCCGCGGATCCCAATCGCCTAAAAAATTTCCGGACTATCAAATACGACCTAAGGTACCATAGTCACTGCCCCACCATGATCGTTCCAAATGCTTTGCATTTTTCGGCCAAAAAACTAGAACTCCGCGCGATTTGCATATTTTAGTGTGCTATAGCTTACGCCTTCCGAGTGGTCCCGGGAGCCGTGGACCCCGATCGCCTAAAATAAACCGGGCCATCAAATACGACCTAAGGAACCATAGTCACCGCCCCTCCATGATTGTTCCTCATTTATTGCGTTTTTCGGCCAAAAAACTAGAATTCCGCTCGATTACCATATTTTTGTGTGCTATTGCCCACGCCTTCCGAGAGCGCCGGGCCGCCAGACTCGGATCGCCTAAAAACGTTTCGGGTCATCAATTAGCACCTAAGGAACCATAGTCACCGCCTCGCCATGATCGTTCCTCATTTTTTGTATTTTTTGGCCAAAACAATAGAATTCCGCTCGATTACCATATTTTTGTGTGCTATTGCCCACGCCTTCCGAGTGGGCCGGGCCGCCGGACTCGGATCGCCTAAAAAATATTCAGGACATCAATTAGGACCTAAGGAACCATAGTCACCGCCTTGCCATGATCGTTCCTCATTTTTTGCATTTTTTGGCCAAAAAACTAGAATTCCGCCCGATTCCCATATTTTTGTGTGCTATCGCCCACGCCTTCCGAGTGGGTCGGGCCCCCCGGAGCTGGATCGCCTAAAAATTTTCCAGACTATCAAATATGACCTAAGGAACCATAATCACCGCCTTGCCATGATCGTTCCTAGTCTTTTGCACTTTTCAGCCAAAAAACAAGAATTCCGCGCGGTTTCCATATTTTCGTGTGCTTTAGCCCATGCCTTCCAAGGGGTCTCGGGAACCCCGAGCCCCGATCGCCTAAAAATTTTCCGGGCCATTAAATACCACCTAAGGAACCATAGTAACCACCCCGCCATGAGCGTTCCTCATTTTTTGCGTTTTTCGGCCAAACAAATAGAATTCCGCGCGATCCCATATATTTGTGTGTTATAGCCCACGCCATCCGAGTGGTCCCGGGTCTCCGGACCCCTATCCCCTAAAATTTTTCTGGACTATCAAATAAGACCTAAGGAACCATAGTCACCGCCCAGCCATGATCGTTCCTAGTTTTTTCCATTTTTCGGCCAAAAAACTAGTATTCCGCACAATTCTCATATTTTCGTGTCCTATAGCCCACGCCTTCCAAGTGAACCCGAGAACTCCGGACCCCTATCGCCTAAAATTTTTCCGGACTATCAAATATGACCTAAGGAACCGTAGTCACCGCCCAGCCATGATCATTCTTCATTTGTTGCATTTTTCGGCCAAAAAACTAGAATTCCGCCTGATTACAATATTTTTGTGTGCTATTGCCCACCCTTCCAAGTGGTTCCGGGACCCCCGGACCCCGATCGCCTAAAATTTTTCTGGGTCGTCAAATATGACCTAAGGAACCATAGTAACATCCCCGCCATCATCGTTTCTCATTTTTTGCATTTTTCGGCCAAAAAACTAGAATTACGCCCGATTCCCATATTTTCGTGTGCTATACCCACGCCTTCCAAGTGGTCCGGGGAGCCGCGGATCCCGATCGCCTAAAAAATTTCCGGACTATCAAATACGACCTAAGGTACCATAGTCACCGCCCCACCATGATCGTTCCAAATGCTTTGCATTTTTCGGCCAAAAAACTAGAACTCCGTGCGATTTGCATATTTTAGTGTGCTATAGCTTACGCCTTCCGAGTGGTCCCGGGAGCCGTGGACCCCGATCGCCTAAAATTTTCCGGGCCATCAAATACGACCTAAGGAACCATAGTCACCGCCCCGCCATGATCGTTCCTCATTTATTGCGTTTTTCGGCCAAAAAACTAGAATTCCGCTCGATTACCATATTTTTGTGTGCTATTGCCCACGCCTTCCGAGAGCGCCGGGCCGCCGGACTCGGATCGCCTAAAAACGTTTCGGGACATCAATTAGCACCTAAGGAACCATAGTCACCGCCTCGCCATGATCGTTCCTCATTTTTTGCATTTTTTGGCAAAAAAATATAATTCCGCTCGTTTACCATATTTTTGTGTGCTATTGCCCACGCCTTCCGAGTGGGCCGGGCCCCTCGGAGCTGGATCGCCTAAAAATTTTCCGGACTATCAAATACGACCTAAGGAACCATAGTCACCGCCCCACCATGATCGTTCCTAGTCTTTTGCATTTTTCAGCCAAAAAACTAGAATTCCGCGCGGTTTCCATATTTTCGTGTGCTTTAGCCCACGCCTTCCAAGGGGTCTCGGGAACCCCGAGCCCCGATCGCCTAAAAATTTTCTGGGCCATCAAATACCACCTAAGGAACCATAGTAACCACCCCGCCATGAGCATTCCTCATTTTTTGCGTTTTTCGGCCAAACAAATAGAATTCCGCGCGATCCCATATATTTATGTGTTATAGCCCTCGCCATCCGAGTGGTCCCGGGTCTCCGGACCCCTTTCGCCTAAAATTTTTCCGGACTATCAAATAAGACCTAAGGAACCATAGTCACCGCCCAGCCATGATCGTTCCTAGTTTTTTCCGTTTTTCGGCCAAAAAACTAGAATTCCGCGCGATTCCCATATTTTCGTGTCCTATAGCCCACGCCTTCCAAGTGAACCCGAGAACTCCGGACCCCTATCGCCTAAAATTTTTCCGGACTATCAAATACGACCTAAGGAACCATAGTCACCGCCCAGCCATGATCATTCCTCATTTGTTGTGTTTTTCGGCCAAAAACCTAAAATTCCGCCTGATTACAATATTTTTGTGTGCTATTGCCCACCCTTCCAAGTGGTTCCGGGACCCCTGGACCCCGATCGCCTAAAATTTTTCTGGGCCGTCAAATACGACCTAAGGAACCATAGTAACATCCCCGCCATCATCGTTTCTCATTTTTTGCATTTTTCGGCCAAAAAACTTGAATTACGCCCGATTCCCATATTTTCGTGTGCTATACCCACGCCTTCCAATTGGTCCGGGAAGCCGCGGATCCCGATCGCCTAAAAAATTTCCAGACTATCAAATACGACCTAAGGTACCATAGTCACCACCCCACCATGATCATTCCAAATGCTTTGCATTTTTCGGCCAAAAAACTAGAACTCCGCGCGATTTGCATATTTTAGTGTGCTATAGCTTACGCCTTCCGAGTGGTCCCGGGAGCCGTGGACCCCGATTGCCTAAAATTTTCCGGGCCATCAAATACGACCTAAGGAACCATAGTCACCGCCCCGCCATGATCGTTCCTCATTTATTGCATTTTTCGGCCAAAAAACTAGAATTCCGCTCGATTACCATATTTTTGTGTGCTATAGCTTACGCCTTCCGAGTGGTCCCGGGAGCCGTGGACCTCGATCGCCTAAAATTTTCCGGGCCATCAAATACGACCTAAGGAACCATAGTCACCGCCCCGCCATGATCGTTCCTCATTTATTGCGTTTTTCAGCCAAAAAACTAGAATTCCGCGCGATCCCATATATTTGTGTGTTATAGCCCACGCCATCCGAGTGGTCACGGGTCTCCGGACCCCTATCGCCTAAAATATTTTCGGGCCATCAATTAGGACCTAAGGAACCATAGTCACCGCCCAGCCATGATCATTCCTAGTGTTTCCGTTTTTCGGCCAAAAAACTAGAATTCCGTGCGATTCCCATATTTTCGTGTCCTATAGCCCACGCCTTCCAAGTGAACCCGGGAACTCCGGACCCCTATCGCCTAAAATTTTTCCGGACTATCAAATACGACCTAAGAAACCATAGTCACCGCCCGATTACAATATTTTTGTGTGCTATTGCCCGCCCTTCCAAGTGGTTCCGGGACCCCCGGACCCCGATCGCCTAAAATTTTTCCTGGCCATCAAATACAACCTAAGGAACCATAGTAACTGCCCCGCCATCATCATTTCTCATTTTTTGCATTTTTCGGCCAAAAAACTAGAATTACGCCCGATTCCCATATTTTCGTGTGCTATACCCACGCCTTCTAAGTGGTCCGGGGAGCCGCGGACCCCGATCTCCTAAAGATTTTTCGGACTATCAAATACGACCTAAGGTACCGTAGTCACCGCCCCACCATGATCGTTCCAAATGCTATGCATTTTTCGGCCAAAAAATTAGAACTCTGCGCGATTTGCATATTTTAGTGTGCTATAGCTTACGCCTTCCGAGTGGTCCCGGGAGCCGTGGACCCCGATCGCCTAAAATTTTCCGAGCCATCAAATACGACCTAAGGAACCATAGTCACCGCCCCGCCATGATCGTTCCTCATTTATTGCGTTTTTCGGCCAAAAAACTAGAATTCCGCTCGATTACCATATTTTTGTGTGCTATAGCTTACGCCTTCCGAGTGGTCCCGGGAGCCGTGGACCCCGATCGCCTAAAATTTTTCGGGCCATCAAATACGACCTAAGGAACCATAGTCACCGCCCCGCCATGATCGTTCCTCATTTATTGCGTTTTTCAGCCAAAAAACTAGAATTCCGCTCGATTACCATATTTTGTGTGCTATTGCCCACGCCTTCCGAGTGGGCCGGGCCACCGGACTCGGATCGCCTAAAAAATTTTCGGGCCATCAATTAGGACCTAAGGAACCATAGTTACCGCCTCGCCATGATCGTTCCAAATGCTTTGCATTTTTCGGCCAAAAAACTAGAATTCCGCGCGATTTGCATATTTTAGTGTGCTATAGCTTACGCCTTCGGAGTGGTCCCGGGAGCCGTGGACCCCGATCGCCTAAAATTTTCTGGGCCATCAAATACGACCTAAGGAACCATAGTCACCGCCCCGCCATGATCGTTCCTCATTTTTTGCATTTTTCGGCCAAACAACTAGAATTTCGCGCGATCCCATATTTTTTTGTGTTATAGCCCACGCCTTCCGAGTGGTCCCGGGTCTCCGGACCCCTATCGCCTAAAATTTTTCCGGACTATCAAAAAAGACCTAAGGAACCATAGTCACCGCCCAGCCATGATCGTTCCTAGTTTTTCCGTTTTTCGGCCAAAAAACTAGAATTCCGCGCGATTCCCATATTTTCGTGTCCTATAGCCCACGCCTTCCAAGTGAACCCGGGAACTCCGGACCTCGATCGCCTAAAATTTTCCGGACATCAAATACGACCTAAGGTACCATAGTCACCGCCCCACCACGATCGTTCCAAATGCTTTGCATTTTTCGGCCAAAAAACAAGAACTCCGCGCGATTTGCATATTTTAGTGTGCTATAGCTTACGCCTTCCGAGTGGTCCCGGGAGCCGTGGACCCCGATCGCCTAAAATTTTCCGGGCCATCAAATACGACCTAAGGAACCATAGTCACCGCCCCGCCATGGTCGTTCCTCATTTATTGCGTTTTTCGGCCAAAAAACTAGAATTCCGCTCGATTACCATATTTTTGTGTGCTATTGCCCACGCCTTCCGAGTGGGCCGGGCCGCCGGACTCGGATCGCCTAAAAACTTTTTGGGCCATCAATTAGGACCTAAGGAACCATAGTCACCGCCTCGCCATGATCGTTCCTCATTTTTTGCATTTCTTGGCCAAAAAACTAGAATTCCGCCCGATTCCCATATTTTTGTGTGCTATCGCCCACGCCTTCCGAGTGGGTCGGGCCCCCCGGAGCTGGATCGCCTAAAAATTTTCCGGACTATCAAATATGACCTAAGGAACCATAGTCACCACCCCGCCATGATCGTTCCTAGTCTTTTGTGTTTTTCAGCCAAAAAACTAGAATTCCGCGCGATTTCCATATTTTCATGTGCTTTAGCCCACGCCTTCCAAGGGGTCCCGGGAACCCCGAACCCCAATCGCCTAAAATTTTCCGGGCCATCAAATATGACCTAAGGAACCATAGTCACCGCCCCGCCATGATCGTTCCTCATTTTTTGCATTTTTTGGCCATACAACTAGAATTCCGTGCGATCCCATATTTTAGTGTGTTATATATAGTCCACGCCTTCCGAGTGGTCCCGGGTCTCCGGACACCTATCGCCTAAAATTTTTCCGGACTATCAAATAAGACCTAAGGAACCATAGTCACCGCCCAGCCAGGATCGTTCCTAGTTTTTTCCGTTTTTCGGCCAAAAAACTAGAATTCCGCGCGATTCCCATATTTTCGTGTCCTATAGCCCACGCCTTCCAAGTGAACCCGTGAACTCCGGACCCCTATCACCTAAAATTTTTCTGGACTATCAAATACGACCTAAGGAACCATAGTCACCGCCCAGCCATGATCATTCCTCATTTGTTGCGTTTTTCGGCAAAAAACTAGAATTCCGCCCGATTACAATATTTTTGTGTGCTATTTATTGCCCACCCTTCCTAGTGGTTCCGGGACCCCCGGACCCCGATCGCCTAAAAATTTTCCGGGCCGTCAAATATGACCTAAGGAACGATAGTAACAGCCCCGCAATCATCGTTTCTCATTTTTTGCATTTTTCGGCCAAAAAAATAGAATTACGCCCGATTCCCATATTTTCGTGTGCTATACCCACGCCTTCCAAGTGGTACAGGTAGCCACAGACCCCGATCGCCTAAGAATTTACTGGACTATCAAATACGACCTAAGGTACCATAGTCACCGCCCCACCATGATCGTTCCAAATGCTTTGCATTTTTTGGCCAAAAAACTAGAACTCCGCGCGATTTGCATATTTTAGTGTGCTATAGCTTACGCCTTCCGAGTGGTCCCGGGAGCCGTGGACCCCGATCGTCTAAAATTTTCCGGGCCATCAAATATGACCTAAGGAACCATAGTCACCTCCCCTCCATGATCGTTCCACATTTATTGCGTTTTTCGACCAAAAAACTAGAATTCCGCTAGATTACCATATTTTTGTGTGCTATTGCCCACGCCTTCCGAGTGGGCCGGGCCGCCGGACTCGGATCGCCTAAAAAATTTTCGGGCCATCAATTAGGACCTAAGGAACCATAGTCACTGCCTCGCCATGATCGTTCCTCATTTTTTGCATTTCTTGGCCAAAAAAACTAGAATTCCGCCCGATTCCCATATTTTTGTGTGCTATCGCCCACGCCTTCCGAGTGGGTCGGGCCACCCGGAGTCGGATCGCCTAAAAATTTTCCGAACTATCAAATACGACCTAAGGAACCATAGTCACCGCCCCGCCATGATCGATCCGAGTCTTTTGTGTTTTTCAGCCAAAAATCTAGAATTCCGTGCGATTTCCATATTTTCGTGTGCTTTAACCCACGCCTTCCAAGGGGTCCCGGGAACCCCGAACCCCGATCGCCTAAAATTTTCCGGGCAATCAAATATGACCTAAGGAACCATAGTCACCGCCCCACCATGATCGTTCCTCATTTTTTGCGTTTTTCGGCCAAACAACTAGAATTCCGCGCGATCCCATATTTTATTGTGTTATATATAGCCCACGCCTTCCGAGTGGTCTCGGGTCTCCGGACCCCTATCGCCTAAAATTTTATCGGACTATCAAATAAGACCTAAGGAACCATAGTCACAGCCCAGCCATGATCGTTCCAAGTTTTTTCCATTTTTCGGCAAAAAAACTAGGATTCCGCGTGATTCCCATATTTTCGTGTCCTATAGCCCACGCCTTCCAAGTGAACCCGGGAACTCCGGACCCCTATCACCAAAAATTTTTCCGGACTATCAAATACGACCTAAGGAACCATAGTCACCGCCCAGCCATGAGCATTCCTCATTTGTTGCGTTTTTTGGCCAAAAAACTAGAATTCCGCCCGATTATAATATTTTTGTGTGCTATTGCCCACGCTTCCTAGTGGTTCTGAGACCCCCGGACCCCGATCGCCTAAAAATTTTCCGGGCCGTCAAATACGACCTAAGGAACGATAGTAACAGCCCCGCCATCATCGTTTCTCATTTTTTGCATTTTTCGGCCAAAAAACTAGAATTACGCCCGATTCCCATATTTTCGTGTGCTATACCCACGCCTTCCAAGTGGTACGGGTAGCCGCAGACCCCGATCGCCTAAGAATTTTCTGGACTATCAAATACGACCTAAGGTACCCTAGTCACCGCCCGACCATGATCGTTCCAAATGCTTTGCATTTTTCGGCCAAAAAACTAGAACTACGCGCGATTTGCATATTTTAGTGTGCTATAGCTTACGCCTTCCGAGTGGTCCCGGGAACCGTGGACCCCGATCGTCTAAAATTTTCTGGGCCATCAAATACGACCTAAGGAACCATAGTCACCTCCCTGCCATGATTGTTCCTCATTTATTGCGTTTTTCAGCCAAAAAACTAGAATTCCGCTCGATTACCATATTTTTGTGTGCTATTGCCCACGCCTTCCGAGTGGGCCGGGCCGCCGGACTCGGATCGCCTAAAAACTTTTCGGGCCATCAATTAGGACCTAAGGAACCATAGTCACCACCTCGCCATGATCGTTCCTCATTTTTTGCATTTTTGGCCAAAAAAATAGAATTCCGCTCGATTACCATATTTTTGATTGATATTGCCCATGCCTTCCGAGTGGGCCGGGCCGCCGGACTCGGATCGCCTAAAAAAATTTCGGGCCATCAATTAGGACCTAAGGAACCATAGTCACCGCCTCGCCATGATCGTTCCTCATTTTTTGCATTTTTTGGCTAAAAAACTAAAATTCCACCCGATTCCTATAATTTTGTGTGCTATCGCCCACGCCTTCCGAGTGGGTCGGCCCCCCCGGAGCCCGATCACCTAAAAATTTTCCGGACTATCAAATATGACCTAAGGAACCATATTCAGCGCCCCGCCATGATCGTTCCTAGTCTATTGCATTTTTCAGCCAAAAACCTAGAATTCCGCGCGATTTCCATATTTTCTTGTGCTTTAGCCCACGCCTTCCAAGGGGTCCCGGGAACCCCGAACCCCGATCGCCTAAAAATTTTCCGGGCCATCAAATACGACCTAAGGAACCATAGTAACCACCCCGCCATGATCGTTCCTCATTTTTTGCATTTTTCGGCGAATCAACTAGAATTCCGCGCGATTCCCATATTTTTGTGTGTTATAGCCCACGCCTTCCGAGTGGTCCCGGGACCTCCTGACCCCTATCGCCTAAAATTTTTTCGGACTATCAAATAAGACCTAAGGAACCATAGTATCCGCCCCGCCATCATCGTTTCTCATTTTTTGCATTTTTCGGCCAAAAAACTAGAATTACGCCCGATTCCCATATTTTCGTGTGCTATACCCACGCCTTCCAAGTGGTCCGGGGAGCCGCGGACCCCGATCGCCTAAAAATTTTCCGGTCTATCAAATACGACCTAAGGTACCATAGTCACTGCCCCACCATGATCGTTGCAAATGCTTTGCATTTTTCGGCCAAAAAACTAGAACTCAGCGCGGTTTGCATATTTTAGTGTGCTATAGCTTACGCCTTCCGAGTGGCCCCGGGAGCCGTGGACAACGATCGCCTAAGGAACAATAGTTACCACCCCTCCATGATCGATCCTCATTTATTGCGTTTTTCGGGCCAAAAAACTAGAATTCCGTTCGATTACCATATTTTTGTGTGCTATTGCCCAAGCCTTCAGAGTGGGCCGGGCCGCCAGACTCGGATCGCCTAAAAACTTTTTGGGCCATCAATTAGGACCTAAGGAACCATAGTCACCGCCTCGCCATGATCGTTCCTCATTTTTTGCATTTCTTGGCCAAAAAAATAGAATTCCGCTCGATTACCATATTTTTGTGTGCTATTGCCCATGCCTTCCGAGTGGGCCGGGACGCCGGACTCGGATCGCCTAAAAAATTTTCGGGCCATCAATTAGGACCTAAGGAACCATAGTCACTGCCTCGCCATGATCGTTCCTCATTTTTTTCTTTTTTTGGCCAAAAAACTAGAATTCCACCCGATTCCCATATTTTTGTGTGCTATCGCCCACGCCTTCCGAGTGAGTCGGGCCCCCCAGAGCCGGATCAACTAAAAATTTTCCGGACTATCAAATACGACCTAAGGAACCATAGTCACCACCCTGCCATGATCATTCCTAGTCTTTTGCGTTTTTCAGCCAAAAAACTAGAATTCTGCGCGATTTCCATATTTTCGTGTGCTTTAGCCCACGCCTTCCAAGGGGTCCCGGGAACCCCGAACCCCGATCACCTAAAAATTTTCCAGGCCATCAAATACGACCTAAGGAACCATAGTAACCAGCCCGCCATGATCGTTCCTCATTTTTTGCATTTTTCGGCCAATCAACTAGAATTTCGCGCGATTCCCATATTTTTGTGTGTTATAGCCCACGCCTTCCGAGTGGTCCCGGGACCTCCTGACCCCTATCGCCTAAAATTTTTCCGGACTATCAAATACAACCTAAGGAACCATAGTATCCGCCCCGCCATCATCGTTTCTCATTTTTTGTATTTTTCGGCCAAAAAACTAGAATTACGCCCGATTCCCATATTTTCGTGTGCTATACCCACGCCTTCCAAGTGGTCCGGGGAGCCGCGGACCCCGATCGCCTAAAAATTTTCCGGTCTATCAAATATGACCTAAGGTACCATAGTCACCGCCCCACCATGATCATTCCAAATGCTTTGCATTTTTCGGCCAAAAAACTAGAACTCCGCGCGATTTGCATATTTTAGTGTGCTATAGCTTACGCCTTCCGAGTGGTCCCGGGAGCCGTGGACCCCGATCGCCTAAAATTTTCCGGGCCATCAAATACGACCTAAGGAACCATAGTCACCGCCCCGCCATGATCGATCCTCATTTATTGCGTTTTTCGGGCCTAAAAACTAGAACTCCGCGCGATTTGCATATTTTAGTGTGCTATAGCTTACGCTTTCCGAGTGGTCCCAAGAGCCGCGGACCCAGATCGCCTAAAATTTTTCCGGGCAATCAAATAAGACCAAAGGAACCATAGTCACCGCCCTGCCAAGATCTTTCAACATTTTTTGCATGTTACTGAAAAAGACCTAGAATTTCGCCCGATTCCCATATTTTCGTGTACTATACCCACGTATTCCGAGTGGTCCCAAGAGCCGCGGACCCCGATCGGCTAAAATTTTTTCGGGCAATCAAATTCGACCTAAGGAACCACAGTATCCGCCCCGCAATGATCGTTCCTTATTTTTTTGCGTTTTTCGGCCAAACAACTAGAATTCCGCGCGATTCCCATATTTTTGTGCGTAATAGCCCACACCTTCCGAGTGGTCCCGGGTCTCCGGACCCCTATTGCCTAAAATTTTATCGGACTATCAAATAAGACCTAAGAAACCATAGTCACCGCCCAGCCATGATCGTTCCTAGTTTTTTCCGTTTTTCGGCCCAAAAACTAGGATTCCGCGTGATTCCCATATTTTCGTGTCCTATAGCCCACGCCTTCCAAGTGAACCCGGGAACTCCGGACCCCTATCGCCTAAAATTTTTCCGGACTATCAAATACGACTTACGGAACCATAGTCACCGCCCAGCCATGATCGTTCCTCATTTTTTGCATTTTTCGGCCAAACAACTAGAATTCCGCGCGATTCCCATATTTTTGTGTGTTATAGCCCACGCCTTCCCAGTGGTCCCGGGACCTCCGGACCCCCATCGCCTATTATTTTTCCGTACAATCAAATAAGACCAAAGGAACCATAGTCACCGCCCTGCCAAGATCTTTCCATATTTTTTGCATGTTACTGAAAAAGACCTAGAATTCCGTGCGATCCCATATTTTTGTGTGTTATAGCCCACGCCTTCCGAGTGGTCCCAAGAGCCGCGGACCCCGATCGGCTAAAATTTTTCCGGACTATCAAATAAGACCTAAAGAACCATAGTCACCACCCATCCATGATCGTTCCTAGTTTTTCCCATTTTTCGGCCAAAAAACTAGAATTCCGCGCGATTCCCATATTTTCGTGTGTTATTGCCCACCCTTCCAAGTGATTCCGGGACCCCCGGACCCCGATCGCCTAAAATTTTTCCGGGCCGTCAAATACGACCTAAGGAACCATGGTAACCGCCCCGCCATCATCGTTTCTCATTTTTTGCATTTTTCGGCCAAAAAACTTGAATTACGCCCGATTCCCATATTTTCGTGTGCTATACCCACGCCTTCCAAGTGGTCCGGGGAGCCGCGGACCCCGATCGCCTAAAAATTTTCTGGACTATCAAATAAGACCTAAGGTACCATAGTCACCGCCCCACCAGCCAAAAAACTAGAACTCCGCGCGATTTGCATATTTTAGTGTGCTATAGCTTATGCCTTCCGAGTGGTCCGAAGAGCCGCGGACCCAGATCGCCTAAAATATTTCCTGGCAATAAAATACGACCTAAGGAACCATACTATCCGCCCTACCATGATCGTTCCTTATTTTTTTGCATTTTTCGGCCAAACAACTAGAATTCCGCGCGATTCCCATATTTTTGTGTGTTATAGCCCACACCTTCCGAGTGGTCCCGGGTCTCCGGACCCCTATCGCCTAAAAGTTTTCCGGACTATCAAATAAGACCTAAGGAACCATAGTCACCGCCCAGCCATGATTGTTCCTAGGTTTTTCCGATTTCGGCCAAAAAACTAGAATTCCGCGCGATTCCCATATTTTCGTGTCCTATAGCCCACGCCTTCCAAGTGAACCCGAGAACTCCGGACCCCTATCGCCTAATATTTTTCCGGACAATCAAATACGACCTAAGGAACCATAGTCACCGCCCAGCCATGATCGTTCCTCATTTTTTGCATTTTTCGGCCAAACAACTAGAATTTCGCGCGATTCCCATATTTTTGTGTGTTATAGCCCACTCCTTCCGAGTTGTCCCGGGACCTCCGGACCCCCATCTCCTAATATTTTTCCGAACAATCAAATAAGACGAAAGGAACCATAGTCACCACCCTGCCAAGATCTTTCAACATTTTTTGCATGTTACTGAAAAAGACCTAGAATTTCGCCCGATTCCTATATTTTGGTGTGCTATACCCACGTATTCCAACTGGTCCCAAGAGCCGCGGACCCCGATCGGCTAAAATTTTTTCGGGCAATCAAATTCGACCTAAGGAACCATAGTATCCGCCCCGCCATGATCGTTCCTTATTTTTTGCATTTTTCAGCCATACAACTAGAATTCCGCGCGATTCACATATTTTTGTGTGTTATAGCCCATGCCTTCCGAGTAGTCCCGGGACCTCCGGACCCCCATCGTCTAATATTTTTCCGGACAATCAAATAAGACCAAAGGAACCATAGTCACCGCCCTGCCAAGATCTTTCCACATTTTTTGCATGTTACTGAAAAAGACGTAGAATTTCTCGTGATTCCCATATTTTCATGAGCTATACCCACGCATTCCGAGTGGTCCAAAGAGCCGCGGACCCTGATCACCTAACATTTTTCCGGGCAATCAAATACGACCTAAGGAACCATAGTATCCGCCCCGCCATGATCGTTCCTTATTGTTTGCGTTTTTCGGCCAAACAACTAGAATTCCGCCTGATTCCCATATTTTTGTGTGTTATAACCCACACCTTCCGAGTGGACCCGGGACCTCCGGACCCCTATCGCCTAAAATTTTTCCGGACTATCAAATAAGACCTAAGGAACCATAGTATCCGCCCCGCCATCATCGTTTTTCATTTTTTGCATTTTTCGGCCAAAAAACTAGAATTACGCCCGATTCCCATATTTTCGTGTGCTATACCCACGCCTTCCAAGTGGTCCGGGGAGCCGCGGACCCCGATTGCCTAAAATTTTTCTAGACTATCAAATACGACCTAAGGTACCATAGTCACCGCCCCACCAGCCAAAAAACTAGAACTCCGCGCGATTTGCATATTTTAGTGTGCTATAGCTTATGCCTTCCGAGTGGTCCGAAGAGCCGCGGACCCAGATCGCCTAAAATTTTTCCTGGCAATAAAATACGACCTAAGGAACCATAGTATCCGCCCCACCATGATCGTTCCTTATTTTTTTGCGTTTTTCGGCCAAACAACTAGAATTCCGCGCGATTCCCATATTTTTGTGTGTTATAGCCCACACCTTCCGAGTGGTACCGGGTCTCCGGACCCCTATCGCCTAAAAGTTTTCCGGACTATCAAATAAGACCTAAGGAACCATAGTCACCGCCCAGCCATGATTGTTCCTAGGTTTTTCCGTTTTTCGGCCAAAAAACTAGAATTCCGCGCGATTCCGATATTTTCGTGTCCTATAGCCTACGCCTTCCAAGTGAACCCGGGAACTCTGGACCCCTATCGCCTAAAATTTTTCCGGACTATCAAATATGACCTAAGGAACCATAGTCACCGCCCAGCCATGATCGTTCCTCATTTTTTGCATTTTTCGGCCAAACAACTAGAATTTCGCGCGATTCCCATATTTTTGTGTGTTATAGCCCATGCCTTCCGAGTGGTCCTGGGACCTCCGGACCCCCATCTCCTAATATTTTTCCGGACAATCAAATAAGACCAAAGGAACCATAGTCACCGCCCTGCCAAGATCTTTCAACATTTTTTGCATGTTACTGAAAAAGACCTAGAATTTCGCCCGATTCCCATATTTTCGTACCCACGTATTCCGAGTGGTCCCAAGAGCCGCGGACCCCGATCGCCTAAAATTTTTTCGGGCAATCAAATTCGACCTAAGGAACCATAGTATCCGCCCCGCCATGATCGTTCCTTATTTTTTTCATATTTCGTCCAAACAACTAGAATTCCGCGCGATTCACATATTTTTGTGTGTTATAGACCACGCCTTCCGAGTGGTCCCGGGACCTACGGACCCCCATCGTCTAATATTTTTCCGGACAATCAAATAAGACCAAAGGAACTATAGTCACCGCCCTGCCAAGATCTTTCCAAATTTTTTGCATGTTACTGAAAAAGACCTAGAATATTTTGTGATTCCCATACTTTCGTGAGCTATACCCACGCATTCCGAGTGGTCCCAAGAGCCGCGGACCCTGATCGCCTAACATTTTTTCGGGCAATCAAATACGACCTAAGGAACCATAGTATCTGCCCCGCCATGATCGTTCCTTATTTTTTGCGTTTTTCGGCCAAACAACTAGAATTCCGCGTGATTCCCATATTTTTGTGTGTTATAGCCCACACCTTCCGAGTGGTCCCGGTATCTCCGGACCCCTATAGCCTAAAATTTTTCCGGGCAATCAAAAACGACCTAAGGAACCATAGTATCCGCCCCGCCATGATCGTTCCTCATTTTTATCATTTTTCGGCAAAAAAACTAGAATTCCGCCCGATTCCCATATTTTCGTGTGCTATACCCACGCCTTCCAAGTGGTACGGGTAGCCGCAGACCCCGATCGCCTAAAAATTTTCTGGACTATCAAATATGACCTAAGGTACCATAGTCACCGCCCCACCATGATCGTTCCAAATGCTTTGCATTTTTCGGCCAAAAAACTAGAACTCCGCGCGATTTGCATATTTTAGTGTGCTATAGCTTACGCCTTCCAAGTGGTCCAGGGAGCCGCGGACCCCGATCGCCTAAAAATTTTCTGGACTATCAAATACGAACTAAGGTACCATAGTCACCGCCCCACAATGATCGTTCCAAATGCTTTGCATTTTTCCGCCAAAAAACTAGAACTCCGCGCGATTTGCATATTTTAGTGTGCTATAGCTTACGCTTTCCGAGTGGTTCCAAGAGCCGCGGACCCAGATCGCCTAAAATTTTTCCGGGCAATAAAATACGACCTAAGGAACCATAGTATCCGCCCCTCCATGATCGTTCATTATTTTTTTGCGTTTTTCGGCCAAACAACTAGAATTCCGCGCGATTCCCATATTTTTGTGTGTTATAGCCCACACCTTCCGAGTGGTCCCGAGTCTCCGGACCCCTATCGCCTAAAATTTTATCGGACTATCAAATAAGACCTAAGGAACCATAGTCACCGACCAGCCATGATCGTTCCTAGTTTTTTCCGTTTTTCGGCCAAAAAACTAGGATTCCGCGTGATTCCCATATTTTCGTGTCCTATAGCCCACGCCTTCCAAGTGAACCCGGGAACTCCGGACCCCTATCGCCTAAAATTTTTCCGGACTATCAAATACGACTTAAGGAACCATAGTCACCGCCCAGCCATGATCGTTCCTCATTTTTTGCGTTTTTCAGCCAAACAACTAGAATTCCGCGCGATTCCCATATTTTTGTGTGTTATAGCCCACGCCTTCCGAGTGGTCCCGGGTCCTCCGGACCCCCATCGCCTAATATTTTTCCAGACAATCAAATAAGACCAAAGGAACCATAGTCACCGCCCTGCCAAGATCTTTCCACATTTTTTGCATGTTACTGAAAAAGACCTAGAATTTCGCCCGATTTCTATATTTTTGTGATCTATACCCACGCATTCCTAGTGGTCCCGGGTCTCCGGACCCTTATCGCCTAAAATTTATCCGGACTATCAAATAAGACCTAAGGAACCATAGTCACCACCCATCCATGATCGTTCCTAGTTTTTTCCGTTTTTCGGCCAAAAAACTAGAATTCCGCGCGAATCCCATATTTTCGTGTGCTATTGCCCACCCTTCCAAGTGGTTCCGGGACCCCCGGACCCCGATGGCCTAAACTTTTTCCGGGCCGTCAAATACGACCTAAGGAACCATAGTAACCGCCACGCCATCATCGTTTCTCATTTTTTGCATTTTTCTGCCAAAAAACTTAAATTACGCCCGATTCCCATATTTTCGTGTGCTATACCCACGCCTTCCAAGTGGTCCGGGGAGCCGCGGACCCCGATCGCCTAAAAATTTTCTGGACTATCAAATACGACCTAAGGTACCATAGTCACCGCCCCACCAGCCAAAAAACTAGAACTCCGCGCGATTTGCATATTTTAGTGTGCTATAGCTTATGCCTTCCGAGTGGTCCGAAGAGCCGCGGACCCAGATCGCCTAAAATATTTCCTGGAAATAAAATACGACCTAAGGAATCATAGTATCCGCCCCGCCATGATTGTTCCTTATTTTTTTGCGTTTTTCGGCCAAACAACTAGAATTCTGCGCGATTCCCATATTTTTGTGTGTTATAGCCCACACCTTCTGAGTGGTCCCGAATCTCCGGACCCCTATAGCCTAAAAGTTTTCCGGACTATCAAATAAGACCTAAGGAACCATAGTCACCGCCCAGCCATGATTGTTCCTAGGTTTTTCCGTTTTTCGGCCAAAAAACTAGAATTCCGCGCGATTCCCATATTTTCGTGTGCTATTGCCCACCCTTCCAAATGATTCCGGGACCCCCGGACCCTGATCGCCTAAAATTTTTCCGGGCCGTCAAATACGACCTAAGGAACCATATTAACCGCCCCGCCATCATCGTTTCTCAGTTTTTGCATTTTTCGGCCAAAAAACTTGAATTACGCCCGATTCCCATATTTTCGTGTGCTATACCCACGCCTTCTAAGTGGTCCGGGGAGCCGCGGACCCCGATTGCCTAAAAATTTTCTGGACTATCCAATACGACCTAAGGTACCATAGTCACCGCCCCACCAGCCAAAAAACTAGAACTCCGCGCGATTTTCATATTTTAGTGTGCTATAGCTTATGCCTTCCGAGTGGTCCGAAGAGCCGCGGACCCAGATCGCCTAAAATATTTCCTGGCAATAAAATACGACCTAAGGAACCATACTATCCGCCCTGCCATGATCGTTCCTTATTTTTTTGCATTTTTCGGCCAAACAACTAGAATTCCGCGCGATTCCCATATTTTTGTGTGTTATAGCCCACACCTTCCGAGTGGTCCCGGGTCTCCGGACCCCTATCGCCTAAAAGTTTTCCGGACTATCAAATAAGACCTAAGGAACCATAGTCACCGCCCAGCCATGATTGTTCCTAGGTTTTTCCGATTTCGGCCAAAAAACTAGAATTCCGCGCGATTCCCATATTTTCGTGTCCTATAGCCCACGCCTTCCAAGTGAACCCGAGAACTCCGGACCCCTATCGCCTAATATTTTTCCGGACAATCAAATACGACCTAAGGAACCATAGTCACCGCCCAGCCATGATCGTTCCTCATTTTTTGCATTTTTCGGCCAAACAACTAGAATTTCGCGCGATTCCCATATTTTTGTGTGTTATAGCCCACTCCATCCGAGTTGTCCCGGGACCTCCGGACCCCCATCTCCTAATATTTTTCCGAACAATCAAATAAGACGAAAGGAACCATAGTCACCGCCCTGCCAAGATCTTTCAACATTTTTTGCATGTTACTGAAAAAGACCTAGAATTTCGCCCGATTCCTATATTTTCGTGTGCTATACCCACGTATTCCAACTGGTCCCAAGAGCCGCGGACCCCGATCGGCTAAAATTTTTTCGGGCAATCAAATTCGACCTAAGGAACCATAGTATCCGCCCCGCCATGATCGTTCCTTATTTTTTGCATTTTTCAGCCATACAACTAGAATTCCGCGCGATTCACATATTTTTGTGTGTTATAGCCCATGCCTTCCGAGTAGTCCCGGGACCTCCGGACCCCCATCGTCTAATATTTTTCCGGACAATCAAATAAGACCAAAGGAACCATAGTCACCGCCCTGCCAAGATCTTTCCACATTTTTTGCATGTTACTGAAAAAGACGTAGAATTTCTCGTGATTCCCATATTTTCATGAGCTATACCCACGCATTCCGAGTGGTCCAAAGAGCCGCGGACCCTGATCACCTAACATTTTTCCGGGCAATCAAATACGACCTAAGGAACCATAGTATCCGCCCCGCCATGATCGTTCCTTATTGTTTGCGTTTTTCGGCCAAACAACTAGAATTCCGCCTGATTCCCATATTTTTGTGTGTTATAACCCACACCTTCCGAGTGGACCCGGGACCTCCGGACCCCTATCGCCTAAAATTTTTCCGGACTATCAAATAAGACCTAAGGAACCATAGTATCCGCCCCGCCATCATCGTTTCTCATTTTTTGCATTTTTCGGCCAAAAAACTAGAATTACGCCCGATTCCCATATTTTCGTGTGCTATACCCACGCCTTCCAAGTGGTACGGGGAGCCGCGGACCCCGATTGCCTAAAATTTTTCTAGACTATCAAATACGACCTAAGGTACCATAGTCACCGCCCCACCAGCCAAAAAACTAGAACTCCGCGCGATTTGCATATTTTAGTGTGCTATAGCTTATGCCTTCCGAGTGGTCCGAAGAGCCGCGGACCCAGATCGCCTAAAATTTTTCCTGGCAATAAAATACGACCTAAGGAACCATAGTATCCGCCCCACCATGATCGTTCCTTATTTTTTTGCGTTTTTCGGCCAAACAACTAGAATTCCGCGCGATTCCCATATTTTTGTGTGTTATAGCCCACACCTTCCGAGTGGTACCGGGTCTCCGGACCCCTATCGCCTAAAAGTTTTCCGGACTATCAAATAAGACCTAAGGAACCATAGTCACCGCCCAGCCATGATTGTTCCTAGGTTTTTCCGTTTTTCGGCCAAAAAACTAGAATTCCGCGCGATTCCGATATTTTCGTGTCCTATAGCCTACGCCTTCCAAGTGAACCCGGGAACTCTGGACCCCTATCGCCTAAAATTTTTCCGGACTATCAAATATGACCTAAGGAACCATAGTCACCGCGCGATTCCGATATTTTCGTGTCCTATAGCCTACGCCTTCCAAGTGAACCCGGGAACTCTGGACCCCTATCGCCTAAAATTTTTCCGGACTATCAAATATGACCTAAGGAACCATAGTCACCGCCCAGCCATGATCGACTAGAATTTCGCGCGATTCCCATATTTTTGTGTGTTATAGCCCATGCCTTCCGAGTGGTCCTGGGACCTCCGGACCCCCATCTCCTAATATTTTTCCGGACAATCAAATAAGACCAAAGGAACCATAGTCACCGCCATGCCAAGATCTTTCAACATTTTTTGCATGTTACTGAAAAAGACCTAGAATTTCGCCCGATTCCCATATTTTCGTACCCACGTATTCCGAGTGGTCCCAAGAGCCGCGGACCCCGATCGCCTAAAATTTTTCCGGGCAATCAAATTCGACCTAAGGAACCATAGTATCCGCCCCGCCATGATCGTTCCTTATTTTTTTCATATTTCGTCCAAACAACTAGAATTCCGCGCGATTCACATATTTTTGTGTGTTATAGACCACGCCTTCCGAGTGGTCCCGGGACCTACGGACCCCCATCGTCTAATATTTTTCCGGACAATCAAATAAGACCAAAGGAACCATAGTCACCGCCCTGCCAAGATCTTTCCAAATTTTTTGCATGTTACTGAAAAAGACCTAGAATATTTTGTGATTCCCATACTTTCGTGAGCTATACCCACGCATTCCGAGTGGTCCCAAGAGCCGCGGACCCTGATCGCCTAACATTTTTTCGGGCAATCAAATACGACCTAAGGAACCATAGTATCTGCCCCGCCATGATTGTTCCTTATTTTTTGCGTTTTTCGGCCAAACAACTAGAATTCCGCGTGATTCCCATATTTTTGTGTGTTATAGCCCACACCTTCCGAGTGGTCCCGGTATCTCCGGACCCCTATAGCCTAAAATTTTTCCGGGCAATCAAATACGACCTAAGGAACCATAGTATCCGCCCCGCCATGATCGTTCCTCATTTTTATCATTTTTCGGCAAAAAAACTAGAATTCCGCCCGATTCCCATATTTTCGTGTGCTATACCCACGCCTTCCAAGTGGTACGGGTAGCCGCAGACCCCGATCGCCTAAAAATTTTCTGGACTATCAAATATGACCTAAGGTACCATAGTCACCGCCCCACCATGATCGTTCCAAATGCTTTGCATTTTTCGGCCAAAAAACTAGAACTCCGCGCGATTTGCATATTTTAGTGTGCTATAGCTTACGCCTTCCAAGTGGTCCAGGGAGCCGCGGACCCCGATCGCCTAAAAATTTTCTGGACTATCAAATACGAACTAAGGTACCATAGTCACCGCCCCACAATGATCGTTCCAAATGCTTTGCATTTTTCCGCCAAAAAACTAGAACTCCGCGCGATTTGCATATTTTAGTGTGCTATAGCTTACGCTTTCCGAGTGGTTCCAAGAGCCGCGGACCCAGATCGCCTAAAATTTTTCCGGGCAATAAAATACGACCTAAGGAACCATAGTATCCGCCCCTCCATGATCGTTCATTATTTTTTTGCGTTTTTCGGCCAAACAACTAGAATTCCGCGCGATTCCCATATTTTTGTGTGTTATAGCCCACACCTTCCGAGTGGTCCCGAGTCTCCGGACCCCTATCGCCTAAAATTTTATCGGACTATCAAATAAGACCTAAGGAACCATAGTCACCGACCAGCCATGATCGTTCCTAGTTTTTTCCGTTTTTCGGCCAAAAAACTAGGATTCCGCGTGATTCCCATATTTTCGTGTCCTATAGCCCACGCCTTCCAAGTGAACCCGGGAACTCCGGACCCCTATCGCCTAAAATTTTTCCGGACTATCAAATACGACTTAAGGAACCATAGTCACCGCCCAGCCATGATCGTTCCTCATTTTTTGCGTTTTTCAGCCAAACAACTAGAATTCCGCGCGATTCCCATATTTTTGTGTGTTATAGCCCACGCCTTCCGAGTGGTCCCGGGACCTCCGGACCCCCATCGCCTAATATTTTTCCAGACAATCAAATAAGACCAAAGGAACCATAGTCACCGCCCTGCCAAGATCTTTCCACATTTTTTGCATGTTACTGAAAAAGACCTAGAATTTCGCCCGATTTCTATATTTTTGTGATCTATACCCACGCATTCCTAGTGGTCCCGGGTCTCCGGACCCTTATCGCCTAAAATTTATCCGGACTATCAAATAAGACCTAAGGAACCATAGTCACCACCCATCCATGATCGTTCCTAGTTTTTTCCGTTTTTCGGCCAAAAAACTAGAATTCCGCGCGAATCCCATATTTTCGTGTGCTATTGCCCACCCTTCCAAGTGGTTCCGGGACCCCCGGACCCCGATGGCCTAAACTTTTTCCGGGCCGTCAAATACGACCTAAGGAACCATAGTAACCGCCACGCCATCATCGTTTCTCATTTTTTGCATTTTTCTGCCAAAAAACTTAAATTACGCCCGATTCCCATATTTTCGTGTGCTATACCCACGCCTTCCAAGTGGTCCGGGGAGCCGCGGACCCCGATCGCCTAAAAATTTTCTGGACTATCAAATACGACCTAAGGTACCATAGTCACCGCCCCACCAGCCAAAAAACTAGAACTCCGCGCGATTTGCATATTTTAGTGTGCTATAGCTTATGCCTTCCGAGTGGTCCGAAGAGCCGCGGACCCAGATCGCCTAAAATATTTCCTGGAAATAAAATACGACCTAAGGAATCATAGTATCCGCCCCGCCATGATTGTTCCTTATTTTTTTGCGTTTTTCGGCCAAACAACTAGAATTCTGCGCGATTCCCATATTTTTGTGTGTTATAGCCCACACCTTCTGAGTGGTCCCGAATCTCCGGACCCCTATAGCCTAAAAGTTTTCCGGACTATCAAATAAGACCTAAGGAACCATAGTCACCGCCCAGCCATGATTGTTCCTAGGTTTTTCCGTTTTTCAGCCAAAAAACTAGAATTCCGCGCGATTCCCATATTTTCGTGTGCTATTGCCCACCCTTCCAAATGATTCCGGGACCCCCGGACCCCGATCGCCTAAAATTTTTCCGGGCCGTCAAATACGACCTAAGGAACCATAGTAACCGCCCCGCCATCATCGTTTCTCAGTTTTTGCATTTTTCGGCCAAAAAACTTGAATTACGCCCGATTCCCATATTTTCGTGTGCTATACCCACGCCTTCTAAGTGGTCCGGGGAGCCGCGGACCCCGATTGCCTAAAAATTTTCTGGACTATCCAATACGACCTAAGGTACCATAGTCACCGCCCCACCAGCCAAAAAACTAGAACTCCGCGCGATTTTCATATTTTAGTGTGCTATAGCTTATGCCTTCCGAGTGGTCCGAAGAGCCGCGGACCCAGATCGCCTAAAATATTTCCTGGCAATAAAATACGACCTAAGGAACCATACTATCCGCCCCGCCATGATCGTTCCTTATTTTTTTGCGTTTTTCGGCCAAACAACTAGAATTCCGCACGATTCCCATATTTTTGTGTTCTATAGCCCACACCTTCCGAGTGGTCCTGGGTCTCCGGACCCCTATCGCCTAAAAGTTTTCCGGACTATCAAATAAGACCTAAGGAACCATAGTCACCGCCCAGCCATGATTGTTCCTAGGTTTTTCCGTTTTTCGGCCAAAAAACTAGAATTCCGCGCGATTCCCATATTTTCGTGTCCTATAGCCCACGCCTTCCAAGTGAACCCGGGAACTCCGGACCCCTATCGCCTAAAATTTTTCCGGACTATCAAATACGACCTAAGGAACCATAGTCACCGCCCAGCCATGATCGTTCCTCATTTTTTGCGTTTTTCGGCCAAACAACTAGAATTTCGCGCGATTCCCATATTTTTGTGTGTTATAGCCCACTCCTTCCGAGTGGTCCCGGGACCTCCGGACCCCCATCTCCTAATATTTTTTTGGACAATCAAATAAGACCAAAGGAACCATAGTCACCGCCCTGCCAAGATCTTTCAACATTTTTTGCATGTTACTGAAAAAGACCTAGAATTTCGCCCGATTCCCATATTTTCGTGTGCTATACCCACGTATTCCGAGTGGTCCCAAGAGCCGCGGACCCCGATCGGCTAAAATTTTTCCGGGCAATCAAATTCGACCTAAGGAACCATAGTATCCGCCCCGCCATGATCGTTCCTTATTTTTTGCATTTTTCGGCCATACAACTAGAATTCCGCGCGATTCACATATTTTTGTGTGTTATAGCCCACACCTTCCGAGTGGTCCCGGGACCTCCGGACCCCCATCGTCTAATATTTTTCCGGATAATCAAATAAGTCCAAAGGAACCATAGTCACCGCCCTGCCAAGATCTTTCCACATTTTTTGCATGTTACTGAAAAAGACCTAGAATTTCGCGTGATTCCCATATTTTCGTGAGCTATACCCACGCATTCCCAGTGGTCCCAAGAGCCGCGGACCCTGATCGCCTAACATTTTTCCGGGCAATCAAATACGACCTAAGGAACCATAGTATCCGCCCCGCCATGATCGTTCCTTATTTTTTGCATTTTTCGGCCAAACAACTAGAATTCCGCGTGATTCCCATATTTTTGTGTGTTATAGCCCACACCTTCCGAGTGGTCCCGGGACCTCCGGACCCCTATCGCCTAAAATTTTTCCGAACTATCAAATAAGCCCTAAGGAACCATAGTATCCGCCCCGCCATCATCGTTTCTCATTTTTTGCATTTTTCGGCCAAAAAACTAGAATTACGCCCGATTCCCATATTTTCGTGTGCTATACCCACGCCTTCCAAGTGGTACGGGTAGCCGCAGACCCCGATCGCCTAAAAATTTTTAGGACTATCAATTACGACCTAAGGTGCCATAGTCACCGCCCCACCATTATCGTTCCAAATGCTTTGCATTTTTCGGCCAAAAAACTAGAACTCCGCGCGATATGCATATTTTAGTGTGCTATAGCTTACGCCTTCCAAGTGGTCCAGGGAGCCGCGGACCCCGATCGCCTAAAAATTTTCTGGACTATCAAATACGAACTAAGGTACCATAGTCACTGCCCCATCATGATCGTTCCAAATGCTTTGCATTTTTTGGCCAAAAAACTAGAACTCCGCTCGATTTGCATATTTTAGTGTGCTATAGCTTACGCCTTCCGAGTGGTCCCAGGAGCCGCGAACCCAGATCGCCTAAAAATTTTCCGGGCAGTAAAATACGACTTAAGGAACCATAGTATCTGCCCCGCCATGATCGTTCCTTATTGTTTTGCGTTTTTCGGCCAAACAACTAGAATTCCGCGCGATTCCCATATTTTTGTGTGTTATAGCCCACACCTTCCGAGTGGTCCCGGGTCTCCGGACCCCTATCGCCTAAAATTTTATCGGACTATCAAATAAGACCTAAGGAACCATAGTCACCGCCCAGCCATGATCGTTCCAAGTTTTTTCCATTTTTCGGCAAAAAAACTAGGATTCCGCGTGATTCCCATATTTTCGTGTCCTATAGCCCACGCCTTCCAAGTGAACCCGGGAACTCCGGACCCCTATCGCCTAAAATTTTTCCGGACTATCAAATACGACTTAAGGAACCATAGTCACCGCCCAGCCATGATCGTTCCTCATTTTTTGTGTTTTTCGGCCAAACAACTAGAATTCCGCGCGATTCCCATATTTTTGTGTGTTATAGCCCACGCCTTCCGAGTGGTCCCGGGACCTCCGGACCCCCAACGCCTATTATTTTTCCGGACAATCAAATAAGACCAAAGGAACCATAGTCACCGCCCTGCCAAGATCTTTCCACATTTTTTGCATGTTACTGAAAAAGACCTAGAATTCCGTGCGATCCCATATTTTTGTGTGTTATAGCCCACGCCTTCCGAGTGGTCCCGGGTCTCTGGACCCCTATCGCCTAAAATTTTTCCGGACTATCAAATAAGACCTAAGGAACAATAGTCACAACCCATCCATGATCGTTCCTAGTTTTTTCTGTTTTTCGGCCAAAAAACTAGAATTCCGCGCGATTCCCATATTTTCGTGTGCTATTGCCCACCCTTTCAAGTGATTCCGGGACCCCCGGACCCCGATCGCCTAAAATTTTTCCGGGCCGTCAAATACGACCTAAGGAACCATAGTAACCGCCCCGCCATCATCGTTTCTCATTTTTTGCATTTTTCGGCCAAAAAACTTGAATTACGCCCGATTCCCATATTTTCGTGTGCTATACCCACGCCTTCCAAGTGGTCCGGGGAGCCGCGGACCCCGATTGCCTAAAATTTTTCTAGACTATCAAATACGACCTAAGGTACCATAGTCACCGCCCCACCAGCCAAAAAACTAGAACTCCGCGCGATTTGCATATTTTAGTGTGCTATAGCTTATGCCTTCCGAGTGGTCCGAAGAGCCGCGGACCCAGATGGCCTAAAATTTTTCCTGGCAATAAAATACGACCTAAGGAACCATAGTATCCGCCCCGCCATGATCGTTCCTTATTTTTTGCGTTTTTCGGCCAAACAACTAGAATTCCGCGCGATTCCCATATTTTTGTGTGTTATAGCCCACACTTTCCGAGTGGTCCCGGGTCTCCGGACCCCTATCGCCTAAAATTTTTCCGGACTATCAAATAAGACCTAAGGAACCATAGTCACCGCCCAGCCATGATCGTTCCTAGTTTTTTCTATTTTTCGGCCAAAAAACTAGAATTCCGCGCGATTCCCATATTTTCGTGTCCTATAGCCCACGCCTTCCAAGTGAACCCGGGAACTCCGGACCCCTATCGCCTAAAATTTTTCCGGACTATCAAATATGACCTAAGGAACCATAGTCACCGCCCAGCCATGATCGTTCCTCATTTTTTGCGTTTTTCGGCCAAATAACTAGAATTTCGCGCGATTCCCATATTTTTGTGTGTTATAGCCCATGCCTTCCGAGTGGTCCCGAGACCTCCGGACCCCCATCGTCTAATATTTTTCCGGACAATCAAATAAGACCAAAGGAACCATAGTCACCGCCCTGCCAAGATCTTTCCACATTTTTTGCATGTTACTGAAAAAGACCTAGAATTTCGCGTGATTCCCATATTTTCGTGAGCTATACCCACGCATTCCGAGTGGTCCCAAGAGCCGCGGACCCTGATCGCCTAACATTTTTCCGGGCAATCAAATACGACCTAAGGAACCATAGTATCCGCCCCGCCATGATCATTCCTTATTTTTTGCGTTTTTCGGCCAAACAACTAGAATTCCGCGTGATTCCCATATTTTTGTGTGTTATAGCCCACACCTTCCGAGTGGTCCCGGTATCTCCGGACCCCTATAGCCTAAAATTTTTCCGGGCAATCAAATACGACCTAAGGAACCATAGTATCCGCCCCGCCATGATCGTTCCTCATTTGTTTCGTTTTTCGGCCAAAAAACTAGAATTCCGCCCGATTTCCATATTTTCGTGTGCTATACCCACGCCTTCCAAGTGGTACGGGTAGCCGCAGACCCCGATCGCCTAAAAATTTTCTGGACTATCAAATACGACCTAAGGTACCATAGTCACCGCCCAGCCATGATCGTTCCTCATTTTTTGCGTTTTTCGGCAAAACAACTAGAATTCCGCGCGATTCCCATATTTTTGTGTGTTATAGCCCACGCCTTCCGAGTGGTCCCGGGACCTCTGGACCCCCATCTCCTAATATTTTTCCGGACAATCAAATAACACCAAAGGAACCATAGTCACCGCCCTGCCAAGATCTTTCAACATTTTTTGCATGTTACTGAAAAAGACCTAGAATTTCGCCCGATTCCCATATTTTCGTGTGCTATACCCATGTATTCCGAGTGGTACCAAGAGCCGCGGACCCCGATCGCCTAAAATTTTTCCGGGCAATAAAATTCGACCCAAGGAACCATAGTATCCACCCCGCCATGATCGTTCCTTATTTTTTGAATTTTTTGGCCAAACAACTAGAATTCCGCGCGATTCACATATTTTTGTGTGTTATAGCCCACGCCTTCCGAGTGGTCCCAGGACCTCCGGACCCCCATCGTCTAAAATTTTTCCGGACAATCAAATAAGACCAAAGGAACCATAGTCACCGCCTTGCCAAGATCTTTTCACATTTTTTGCATGTTACTGAAAGAGACCTAGAATTTCGCGTGATTCCCATATTTTCGTGAGCTATACCCACGCATTCCGAGTGGTCCCAAGAGCCGCGGACCCTGATCGCCTAACATTTTTCCGGGCAATCAAATACGACCTAAGGAACCATAGTATCCGCCCCGCCATGATCGTTCCTTATTTTTTGCATTTTTCGGCCAAACAACTAGAATTCCGCGTGATTCCCATATTTTTGTGTGTTATAGCCCACACCTTCCGAGTGGTCCCGGTATCTCCGGACCCCTATCGCCTAAAAATTTTCCGGGCAATCAAATACGACCTAAGGAACCATAGTATCCTCCCCGCCATGATCGTTCCTCATTTTTTTCATTTTTCGGCCAAACAACTAGAATTCCGCGCGATCCCATATTTTTGTGTGTTATAGCCCACGCCTTCCGAGTGGTCCCGGGACCTCCGGACCCCCATCTCCTAATATTTTTCCGGACAATCAAATAAGACCAAAGGAACCATAGTCACCGCCCTGCCAAGATCTTTCAACATTTTTTGCATGTTACTGAAAAAGACCTAGAATTTCGCCCGATTCCCATATTTTCGTACCCACGTATTCCGAGTGGTCCCAAGAGCCGCGGACCCCGATCGCCTAAAAATTTTCCGGGCAATCAAATTAGACCTAAGGAACCATAGTATCCGCCCCGCCATGATCGTTCCTTATTTTTTGCATTTTTCGGCCAAACAACTAGAATTCCGCGCGATTCACATATTTTTGTGTGTTATAGCCCACGCCTTCCGAGTGGTCCCGGGACCTCCGGACCCCCATCGTCTAATATTTTTCCGGACAATCAAATAAGACCAAAGGAACCATAGTCACCGCCCTGCCAAGATCTTTCCACATTTTTTGCATGTTACTGAAAAAGACCTAGAATTTCGCGTGATTCCCATATTTTCGTGAGCTATACCCACGCATTCCGAGTGGTCCCAAGAGCCGCGGACCCTGATCGCCTAACATTTTTTCGGGCAATCAAATACGACCTAAGGAACCATAGTATCCGCCCCGCCATGATCGTTCCTTATTTTTTGCGTTTTTCGGCCAAACAACTAGAATTCCGCGTGATTCCCATATTTTTGTGTGTTATAGCCCACACCTTCCGAGTGGTCCCGGTATCTCCGGACCCCTATAGCCTAAAATTTTTCCGGGCAATCAAATACGACCTAAGGAACCATAGTATCCGCCCCGCCATGATCGTTCCTCATTTGTTTCGTTTTTCGGCCAAAAAACTAGAATTCCGCCCGATTTCCATATTTTCGTGTGCTATACCCACGCCTTCCAAGTGGTACGGGTAGCCGCAGACCCCGTTCGCCTAAAAATTTTCTGGACTATCAAATACGACCTAAGGTACCATAGTCACCGCCCCACCATGATCGTTCCAAATGCTTTGCATTTTTCGGCAAAAAAACTAGAACTCCGCGCGATTTGCATATTTTAGTGTGCTATAGCTTACGCCTTCCGAGTGGTCCAGGGAGCCGCGGACCCCGATCGCCTAAAAATTTTCTGGAATATCAAATACGAACTAAGGTACCATAGTCACCGCCCCACCATGATCGTTCCAAATGCTTTGCATTTTTCGGCCAAAAAACTAGAACTCCGCGCGATTTGCATATTTTAGTGTGCTATAGCTTATGCTTTCCGAGTGGTCCCAAGAGCCGCGAACCCAGATCGCCTAAAATTTTTTCGGGCAATAAAATATGAACTAAGGAACCATAGTATCTGCCCTGCCATGATCGTTCCCTATTTTTTTGCGTTTTTCGGCCAAACAACTAGAATTTCGCGCGATTCCCATATTTTTATGTGTTATAGCCCCCACCTTCCGAGTGGCCCCGGGTCTCCGGACCCCTATCACCTAAAATTTTATCGGACTATCAAATAAGACCTAAGGAACCATAGTCACCGCCCAGCCATGATCGTTCCTAGTTTTTTCTGTTTTTCGGCCAAAAAACTAGGATTCCGCGTGATTCCCATATTTTTCGTGTCCTATAGCCCACGCCTTCCAATTGAACCCGGGAACTCCGGACCCCTATCGCCTAAAATTTTTCCGGACTATCAAATACGACTTAAGGAACCATAGTCACCGCCCAGCCATGATCGTTCCTCATTTTTTGCGTTTTTCGGCCAAACAACTAGAATTCCGCGCGATTCCCATATTTTTGTGTGTTATAGCCCACGCCTTCCGAGTGGTCCCGGGACCTCCGGACCCCCATCGCCTAATATTTTTCCGGACAATCAAATAAGACCAAAGGAACCATAGTCACCGCCCAGCCAAGATCTTTCCACATTTTTTGCATGTTACTGAAAAAGACCTAGAATTTCGCGTGATTCCCATATTTTCGTGAGCTATACCCACGCATTCCGAGTGGTCCCAAGAGCCGCGGACCCTGATCGCCTAACATTTTTTCGGGCAATCAAATACGACCTAAGGAACCATAGTATCCGCCCCACCATGATCCTTCCTTATTTTTTGCGTTTTTCGGCCAAACAACTAGAATTCCGCGTGATTCCCATATTTTTGTGTGTTATAGCCCACACCTTCCGAGTGGTCCCGGTATCTCCGGACCCCTATAGCCTAAAATTTTTCCGGGCAATCAAATACGACCTAAGGAACCATAGTATCCGCCCCGCCATGATCGTTCCTCATTTGTTTCGTTTTTCGGCCAAAAAACTAGAATTCCGCCCGATTTCCATATTTTCGTGTGCTATACCCACGCCTTCCAAGTGGTACGGGTAGCCGCAGACCCCGTTCGCCTAAAAATTTTCTGGACTATCAAATACGACCTAAGGTACCATAGTCACCGCCCCACCATGATCGTTCCAAATGCTTTGCATTTTTCGGCCAAAAAACTAGAACTCCGCGCGATTTGCATATTTTAGTGTGCTATAGCTTACGCCTTCCAAGTGGTCCAGGGAGCCGCGGACCCCGATCGCCTAAAAATTTTCTGGACTATCAAATACGAACTAAGGTACCATAGTCACCGCCCCACCATGATCGTTCCAAATGCTTTGCATTTTTCGGCCAAAAAACTAGAACTCCGCGCGATTTGCATATTTTAGTGTGCTATAGCTTATGCTTTCCGAGTGGTCCCAAGAGCCGCGGACCCCGATCGGCTAAAATTTTTCCGGGCAATCAAATCTGACCTAAGGAACCATAGTATCTGCCCCGCCATGATCGTTCCTTATTTTTTTGCGTTTTTCGGCCAAACAACTAGAATTCCGCGCGATTCCCATATTTTTGTGTGTTATAGCCCACACCTTCCGAGTGGTCCCGGGTCTCCGGACCCCTATCGCCTAAAATTTTATCGGACTATCAAATAAGACCTAAGGAACCATAGTCACCGCCCAGCCATGATCGTTCCTAGTTTTTTCTGTTTTTCGGCCAAAAACCTAGAATTCCGCGCGATTCCCATATTTTTCGTGTCCTATAGCCCACGCCTTCCAATTGAACCCGGGAACTCCGGACCCCTATCGCCTAAAATTTTTCCGGACTATCAAATACGACTTAAGGAACCATAGTCACCGCCCAGCCATGATCGTTCCTCATTTTTTGCGTTTTTCGGCCAAACAACTAGAATTCCGCGCGATTCCCATATTTTTGTGTGTTATAGCGCACGCCTTCCGAGTGGTCCCGGGACCTCCGGACCCCCATCGCCTAATATTTTTCTGGACAATCAAATAAGACCAAAGGAACCATAGTCACCGCCCAGCCAAGATCTTTCCACATTTTTTGCATGTTACTGAAAAAGACCTAGAATTCCGCGCGATCCCATATTTTTGTGTGTTATAGCCCACGCCTTCCGAGTGGTCCCGGGTCTCCGGAATCCTATCGCCTAAAATTTTTCCGGACTATCAAATAAGACCTAAGGAACCATAGTTACCGCCCATCCATGATCGTTCCTAGTTTTTTCCGTTTTTCGGCCAAAAAACTAGAATTCCGCGCGAATCCCATATTTTCGTGTGCTATTGCCCACCCTTCCAAGTGGTTCCGGGACCCCCGGACCCCGATCGCCTAAAATTTTTCCGGGCCGTCAAATACGACCTAAGGAACAATAGTAACCGCCACACCATCATCGTTTCTCATTTTTTTCATTTTTCGGCCAAAAAACTTGAATTACGCCCGATTCCCATATTTTCGTGTGCTATACCCACGCCTTCCAAGTGGTCCGGGGAGCCGCGGACCCCGATCGCCTAAAAATTTTCTGGACTATCAAATATGACCTAAGGTACCATAGTCACCACCCCCCCAGCCAAAAAACTAGAACTCCGCGCGATTTGCATATTTTAGTGTGCTATAGCTTATGCCTTCCGAGTGGTCCGAAGAGCCGAGGACCCAGATCGCCTAAAAATTTTCCAGGCAATAAAATACGACCTAAGGAACCATAGTATCCGCCCCGCCATGATCGTTCCTTATTTTTTTGCGTTTTTCGGCCAAACAACTAGAATTCCGCGCGATTCCCATATTTTTGTGTGTTATAGCCCACACCTTCCGAGTGGTCCCGGATCTCCGGACCCCTATCGCCTAAAAGTTTTCCGGACTATCAAATAAGACCTAAGGAACCATAGTCACTGCCCATCCATGATTGTTCCTAGGTTTTTCCGTTTTTCGGCCAAAAAACTAGAATTCCGCGCGATTCCCATATTTTCGTGTCCTATAGCCCACGCCTTCCAAGTGAACCCGGGAACTCCGGACCCTTATCGCCTAAAATTTTTCCTGACTATCAAAAACGACCTAAGGAACCATAGTCACCGCCCAGCCATGATCGTTCCTCATTTTTTGCGTTTTTCGGCAAAACAACTAGAATTCCGCGCGATTCCCATATTTTTGTGTGTTATAGCCCACGCCTTCCGAGTGGTCCCGGGACCTCTGGACCCCCATCTCCTAATATTTTTCCAGACAATCAAATAACACCAAAGGAACCATAGTCACTGCCCTGCCAAGATCTTTCAACATTTTTTGCATGTTACTGAAAAAGACCTAGAATTTCGCCCGATTCCCATATTTTCGTGTGCTATACCCACGTATTCCGAGTGGTCCCAAGAGCCGCGGACCCCGATCGCCTAAAATTTTTCCGGGCAATCAAATTCGACCTAAGGAACCATAGTATCCGCCCCGCCATGATCGTTCCTTATTTTTTGCATTTTTCGGCCAAACAACTAGAATTCCGCGCGATTCACATATTTTTGTGTGTTATAGCCCACTCCTTCCGAGTGGTCCCGGGACCTCCGGACCCCCATCGTCTTATATTTTTCCGGACAATCAAATAAGACCAAAGGAACTATAGTGACCGCCCTGCCAAGATCTTTCCACATTTTTTGCATGTTACTGAAAAAGACCTAGAATTTCGCGTGATTCCCATATTTTCGTGAGCTATACCCACGCATTCCGAGTGGTCCCAAAAGCCGCGGACCCTGATCGCCTAACATTTTTACGGGCAATCAAATACGACCTAAGGAACCATAGTATCCGCCCCGCCATGATCGTTCCTTATTTTTTGCATTTTTCGGCCAAACAACTAGAATTCCGCGTGATTCCCATATTTTTGTGAGTTATAGCCCACACCTTCCGAGTGGTCCCGGTATCTCCGGACCCCTATCGCCTAAAAATTTTCCGGGCAATCAAATACGACCTAAGGAACCATAGTATCCTCCCCTCCATGATCGTTCCTCATTTTTTTCATTTTTCGGCCAAACAACTAGAATTCCGCGCGATCCCATATTTTTGTGTGTTATAGCCCACGCCTTCCGAGTGGTCCCGGGACCTCCGGACCCCCATCTCCTAATATTTTTCCGGACAATCAAATAAGACCAAAGGAACCATAGTCACCGCCCTGCCAAGATCTTTCAACATTTTTTGCATGTTACTGAAAAAGACCTAGAATTTCGCCCGATTCCCATATTTTCGTACCCACGTATTCCGAGTGGTCCCAAGAGCCGCGGACCCCGATCGCCTAAAAATTTTCCGGGCAATCAAATTCGACCTAAGGAACCATAGTATCCGCCCCGCCATGATCGTTCCTTATTTTTTGCATTTTTCGGCCAAACAACTAGAATTCCGCGCGATTCACATATTTTTGTGTGTTATAGCCCACGCCTTCCGAGTGGTCCCGGGACCTCCGGACCCCCATCGTCTAATATTTTTCCGGACAATCAAATAAGACCAAAGGAACCATAGTAACCGCCCCGCCATGATCGTTCCTCATTTTTTTCATTTTTCGGCCAAACAACTAGAATTCCGCTCGATCCCATATTTTTGTGTGTTGTAGCCCACGCCTTCCAAGTGGTCCCGGGACCTCCGGACCCCTATCGCCTAATATTTTTCCGGACTATCAAATAAGATCAAAGGAACCATAGTCACCGCCCTGCCAAGATCTTTCCATATTTTTTGCAAGTTACTGAAAAAGACCGAGAATTTCACCCGATTCCCATATTTTCGTGTGCTATACCCACGCATTCCGAGTGGTCCCAAGAGCCGCGGACCCCGATCGCCTAAAATTTTTCTGGGCAATCAAATACGACCTATGGAACCATTGTATCCGCCCTGCCAAGATCGTTCCTTATTTTTTGCGTTTTTCGGCCAAACAACTAGAATTCCGCGCGATCCCATATTTTTGTGTGTTATAGCCCACGCCTTCCGAGTGGTCCCGGGTCTCCGGACTCCTATCGTCTAAAATTTTTCCGGACTATCAAATAAGACCTAAGGAACCATAGTTACCGCCCATCCATGATCGTTCCTAGTTTTTTCCATTTTTCGGCCAAAAAACTAGAATTCCGCCCGATTACAATATTTTCGTGTCCTATAGCCCATGACATCCAAGTGAACCCGGGAACTCCGGACCCCTATCGCCTAAAATTTTTCCGGACTATCAAATACGACCTAAGGAACAATAGTCACCGCCCAGCCATGAACATTCCTTATTTGTTGAGTTTTTCGGCCAAAAAACTAGAATTCCGCCCGATTACAATATATTTGTGTGCTATTGCCCACCCTTCCAAATGGTTCCGGGACCCCCGGACCCCGATCGCCTAAAAATTTTCCGGTCCATCAAATACGACATAAGGAACATAGTAACCGCCCCGCCATCATCGTTCCTCATTTTTTGCATTTTTCGGCCAAAAAACTAGAATTACGCCCGATTCCCATATTTTCGTGTGCTATACCCACGCCTTCCAAGTGGTCCGGGGAGCCGCGGACCGCGATCGCCTAAATATTTTTTGGACTATCAAATACGACCTAAGGTACCATAGTCACCGCCCACCATGGTTGTTCCAAATGCTTTGCATTTTTCGGCAAAAAAACTAGAACTCCGCGCGATTTGCATATTTTAGTGTGCTATAGCTTACGCCTTCCGAGTGGTCCCAGGAGCCGCGAACCCAGATCGCCTAAAAATTTTCCGGGCAGTAAAATACGACTTAAGGAACCATAGTATCTGCCCCGCCATGATCGTTCCTTATTGTTTTGCGTTTTTCGGCCAAACAACTAGAATTCCGCGCGATTCCCATATTTTTGTGTGTTATAGCCCACACCTTCCGAGTGGTCCCGGGTCTCCAGACCCCTATCGCCTAAAATTTTTCCGGACTATCAAATAAGACCTAAGGAACAATAGTCACCGCCCAGCCATGATCGTTCCTAGTTTTTTCCATTTTTCGGCCAAAAAACTAGAATTCCGCGCGATTGCCATATTTTCGTGTCTTATACCCCACGCCTTCCACGTGAACCCGGGAACTCCGGACCCCTATCGCCTAAAATTTTTCCGGACTATCAAATACGACCTAAGGAACCATAGTCACCGCCCAGCCATAATCGTTCCTCATTTTTTGCATTTTTCGGCCAAACAACTAGAATTCCGCGCGATTCCCATATTTTTGTGTGTTATAGCCCACATCTTCCGAGTGGTCCCGGGACCTCCGGACCCCCATCTCCTAATATTATTCCGGACAATCAAATAAGACCAAAGGAACCATAGTATCTGCCCCGCCATGATCGTTCCTCATTTTTTGCGTTTTTCGGCCAAACAGCTAGAATTCCGCGCGATCCCATATTTTTGTGTGTTATAGCCCACGGCTTCCGAGTGGTCCCGGGTCTTCTGACCCCAATCGCCTAAAATTTTTCCGGACTATCAAATAAGACCTAAGGAACCATATTCACCGCCCATCCATGATCGTTCCTCATTTTTTGCATTTTTCGGCCAAAAAACTAGAATTTCGCGCGATTCCCATATTTTCGTGTCCTATAGCCCACGCCTTCCAAGTGAACCCGGGAACTCCGGACCCCTATCGCCTAAAATTTTTCCGGATTATCAAATACGACCTAAGAGCCATAGTCACCGCCCAGCCATGATCATTCCTCATTTGTTGCGTTTTTCGGCCAAAAATCTAGAATTCCGCCCGATTACAATATTTTTGTGTGCTATTGCCCGCCCTTCCAAGTGGTTCCGGGACCCCCGGACCCCGATCGCCTAAAATTTTTCCGGGTCGTCAAATACGACCTAAGGAACCATAGTAACAGCCCCGCCATTATCGTTTCTCATTTTTTGCATTTTTCGGCCAAAAAACTAGAATTACGGCCGATTCCCATATTTTCGTGTGCTATACCCACTCCTTCCAAGTGGTCCGGGGAGCCGCGGACCCCGATCGCCTAAAAATATTCTTGACTATCAAATACGACCTAAGGTATCATAGTCACCGCCCCACCATGATCGTTCCAAATGCTTTGCATTTTTCGGCCAAAAAACTAGAACTCCGCGCGATTTACATATTTTAGTGTGCTATAGCTTACGCCTTCCGAGTGGTCCCAAGAGCCGCGGACCCAAATCGCCTAAAAATTTTCCGGGCAATAAAATACGACCTAAGGAACCATAGTATCCGCCCCGCCATGATCGTTCCTAATTTTTTGCATTTTTCGGCCAAACAACTAGAATTCCGCGCGATTCCCATATTTTTGTGTGTTATAGCCCACATCTTCCGAGTGGTCCCGGGACCTCCTAACCCCTATCGCCTAAAATTTTTCCGGACTATCAAATACGACCTAAGGAACAATAGTATCTGCCCCGCCATGATCGTTCCTCATTTTTTGCGTTTTTCGGCCAAACAACTAGAATTCCGTGCGATTCCCATATTTTTGTGAGTTATAGCCCACGCCTTCCGAGTGGTCCCGGGACCTCCGGACCTCTATCGCCTAAAAATTTTCCGGGCAATCAATTTAGACCTAAGGAACCATAGTATCTGCCGCGCCATGATCGTTCCTTATTTTTTGCATTTTTCGGCCAAACAACTAGAATTCCGCGCGATTCCCATATTTTTGTGTGTTATAGCCCACATCTTCCGAGTGGTCCCGGGACCTCCGGACCCCTATCGCCTAAAATTTTTCCGGACTATCAAATACGACCTAAGGAACCATAGTATCCGCCCCGCCATGATCGTTCCTCATTTTTTGCGTTTTTCGGCCAAACAACTAGAATTCCATGCGATTCCCATATTTTTGTGTGTTATAGCCCACGCCTTCCGAGTGGTCCCGGGACCTCCGGACCTCTATTGCCTAATATTTTTCTGGACTATCAAATACGACCTAAGGAACCATAGTATCTGCCCCGCCATGATCGTTCCTCATTTTTTGCGTTTTTCGGCCAAACAACTAGAATTCCGCGCGATCCCATATTTTTGTGTGTTATAGCCCACGCCTTCCGAGTGGTCCCGGGTCTTCGGACCCCTATCGCCTAAAATTTTTCCGGACTATCAAATAAGACCTAAGGAACCATAGTCACCGCCCATCCATGATCGTTCCTAGTTTTTTCCATTTTTCGGCCAAAAAACTAGAATTTCGCGCGATTCCCATATTTTCGTGTCCTATAGCCCACGCCTTCCAAGTGAACCCGGGAACTCCGGACCCCTATCGCCTAAAATTTTTCCGGACTATCAAATACGACCTAAGAACCATAGTCGCCACCCAGCCATGATCATTCCTCATTTGTTGCATTTTTCGGCCAAAAATCTAGAATTCCGCCCGATTACAATATTTTTGTGTGCTATTGCCCACCCTTCCAAGTGGTTCCGGGACCCCCGGACCCCGATCGCCTAAAATTTTCCGGGTTGTCAAATACGACCTAAGGAACCATAGTAACAGCCCCGCCATTATCGTTCCTTATTTTTTGCATTTTTCGGCCAAACAACTAGAATTCCGCGCGATTCCCATATTTTTGTGTGTTATAGCCCACACCTTCCGAGTGGTCCCGGGTCTCCGGACCCCTATCGCCTAAAATTTTTCCGGACTATCAAATACGACCTAAGGAACCATAGTCACCGCCCATCCATGATCGTTCATAATTTTTTCCGTTTTTCGGCCAAAAAACTAGAATTTCGTGCGATTCCCATATTTTCGTGTCCTATAGCCCACGCCTTCCAAGTGAACACGGGAACTCCGGAACCCTATCGCCTAAAATTTTTCCGGACTATCAAATACGACCTAAGAACCATAGTCACCGCCCAGCCATGATCATTCCTCATTTGTTGCGTTTTTCGGCCAAAAATCTAGAATTTCGCCCGATTGCAATATTTTTGTGTGCGCCCACCCTTCCAAGTGGACCGGGAAGCCGCGGACCCCGATCGCCTAAAAATATTCTTGACTATCAAATACGACCTAAGGTACCATAGTCACCGCACCACCATGATCGTTCCAAATACTTTGCATTTTTTGGCCAAAAAACTAGAACTCCGCGCGATTTGCATATTTTAGTGTGCTATAGCTTACGCCTTCCGAGTGGTCCCAAGAGCCGCGGACCCAGATCGCCTAAAAATTTTCCGGGCAGTAAAATACGACCTAAGGAACCATAGTATCCGCCCCGCAATGATCGTTCCTTATTGTTTTGCATTTTTCGGCCAAACAATTAGAATTCCGCGCGATTCCCATATTTTTGTGTGTTATAGCCCACACCTTCCGAGTGGTCCCGGGTCTCCGGACCCCTATCGCCTAAAATTTTTCCGGACTATCAAATAAGACCTTAGGAACCATAGTCACCGCCCAGCCATGATCGTTCCTAGTTTTTTCCGTTTTTTGGCCAAAAAACTAGAATTCCGCGCGATTGCCATATTTTCGTGTCTTATAGCCCATGCCTTCCAAGTGAACCCGGGAACTCCGGACCCCTATCGCCTAAAATTTTTCCGGACTATCAAATACGACCTAAGGAACCATAATCACCGCCCAACCATGATCGTTCCTCATTTTTTGTGTTTTTCGGCCAAACAACTAGAATTCCGCGCGATTCCCATATTTTTGTGTGTTATAGCCCACGCCTTCCGAGTGGTCCCGGGACCTCCGGACCCCCATCTCCTAATATTTTTCCGGACAATCAAATAAGACCAAAGGAACCATAGTCACCGCCCTGCCAAGATCTTTCCATATTTTTTGCATGTTACTGAAAAAGACCTAGAATTTCGCCCGATTCCCATATTTTCGTGTGCTATACCCACGCATTCCGAGTGGTCCCAAGAGCCGCGGACCCCGATCGCCTAAAATTTTTCCGGGAAATCAAATACGACCTAAGGAACCATAGTATCCGCCCCGCCATGATCGTTCCTTATTTTTTGCGTTTTTCGGCCAAACAACTAGAATTCCGCGCGATTCCCTTATTTTTTTGTGTTATAGCCCACACCTTCCGAGTGGTCCCGAGACTTCCGAACCCCTATCGCCTAAAATTTTTCCGGACTATCAAATACGACCTAAGGAACCATAGCATCCGCCCCGCCATGATCGTTCTTCATTTTTTGCGTTTCTCGGCCAAACAACTAGAATTCCGCGCGATCCCATATTTTTGTGTGTTATATAGCCCACGCCTTCCGAGTGGTCCCGGGTCTCCGGACCCTTATCGCCTAAAATTTTTCCGGACTATCAAATAAGACCTAAGGAACCATAGTCACCACCCATCCATGATCGTTCCTAGTTTTTTCCGTTTTTCGGCCAAAAAACTAGAATTCCGCGTGATTCCCATATTTTTGTGTCCTATAGCCCACGCCTTCCAAGTGAACCCGGGAACTCCGGACCCCTATCGCCTAAAATTTTTCCGGACTAGAAAATACGACCTAAGGAACCATAGTCACCGCCCAGCCATGATCATTCCTCATTTGTTGCATTTTTCGGCCAAAAAACTAGAATTCCGCCCGATTACAATATTTTTGTGTGCTATTGCCGACCCTTCCAAGTGGTTCCGGGACCCCCGGACCCCGATCGCCTAAAATTTTTTCGGGCTGTCAAATACGACCTAAGGAACCATAGTAACAGCCCCGCCATTATCGTTTCTCATTTTTTGCATTTTTCGGCCAAAAAACTAGAATTACGCCTGATTCCCATATTTTCGTGCGCTATACCCACACCTTCCAAGTGGTCTGGGGAGCCGCGGACCCCGATCGCCCAAAAATTTTCTGGACTATCAAATACGACCTAAGGTACCATAGTCACCGCCCCACCATGATCGTTCCAAATGCTTTTTATTTTTCGGCCAAAAAACTAGAATTCCGCTCGATTACCATATTTTTGTGTGCTATTGCCCACGCCTTCCGAGTGGGCCGGGCCACCGGACTCGGATAGCCAAAAGAATTTTCGTACCATCAATTAGGACCTAAGGAACCATAGTAACCGCCTCGCCATGATCGTTCCTCATTTTTTGCATTTTTTGGCCAAAAAACTAGAATTCCACCCGATTCCCATATTTTTGTGTGCTATCGCCCACGCCTTCCGAGTGGGTCGGGTCCCCCGGAGACGGATCGCCTAAAAATTTTCCGGACTATCAAATACGACCTAAGGAACCATAGTCACCGCCCCGCCATGATCGTTCCTAGTCTTTTGCGTTATTCAGCCAAAAAACTAGAATTCCGCGCAATTCCCATATTTTTGTGTGTTATAGCCCACGCCTTCCAAGGGGTCCCGGGACCTCCTGACCCCTATCGCCTAAAATTTTTCCGGACTATATAATACGACCTAAGGAACCATAGTATCCGCCCCGCCATGATCGTTCCTCATTTTTTGTGTTTTTCGGCCAAACAACTAGAATTCTGCGCGATTCCCATATTTTTGTGTGTTATAGCCCACGCCTTCCGAGTGGTCCCGGGACCTCCTAACCCCTATCGCCTAAAATTTTTCCGGACTATCAAATATGACCTAAGGAACCATAGTATCCGCCCCGCCATGATCGTTCCTCATTTTTTGCGTTTTTCGGCCAAACAACTAGAATTCCGTGCGATTCCCTCATTTTTGTGTGTTATAGCCCACGCCTTCCGAGTGGTCCCGGGACCTCCGGACCTCTATCGCCTAATATTTTTCCGGACTATCAAATAAGACCAAAGGAACCATAGTCACCGCCCAACCATGATCATTCCTCATTTATTGCGTTTTTCGGCCAAAAAACTAGAATTCCGCCCGATTAAAATATTTTTGTGTGCTATTGCCTACCCTTCCAAGTGGTTCCGGGACCCCCCGGACCCCGATCGCCTAAAATTTTTCCGGGCCGTCAAATACTACCTAAGGAACCATAGTAACCGCCCTACCATCATCGTTTCTCATTTTTTGCATTTTTCGGCCAAAACACTAGAATTACGCCCGATTCCCATATTTTCGTGTGCAATACCCACTACTTCCAAGTGGTCCGGGGAGACGCTGACCCCGATCGCCTAGAAATTTTCCGGGCCATCAAATACGACCAAAGGAACCATAGTAACCACCCCGCTATGATCGTTCCTCATTTTTTGCATTTTTCAGCCAAACAACTAGAATTCCGCACGATTCCCATATTTTTGTGTGTTATAGCCCACGCCTTCCGAGTGGTCCCGGGACCACCTGACCCCTATCGCCTAATATTTTTCCGGACTATCAAATACGACAAAAGGAACCATAGTCACCGCCCAGCCATGATCATTTCTCATTTGTTGTGTTTTTCGGCCAAAAAACTAGAATTCCGCCCGATTACAATATTTTTGTGTGCTATTGCCCACCCTTCCAAGTGGTTCCGGGACCCCCGGACCCCGATCGCCTAAAATATTCCATGGCCGTCAAATACGACCTAAGGAACCATAGTAACCGCCCCGCCATCATCGTTTCTCATTTTTTGCGTATTCGGCCAAAAAACTAGAATTACGCCAGATTCCCATATTTTCGTGTGCTATACCCACGCCTTCCAAGTGGTCCGGGGAGCCGCGGACCCCGATCGCCTAAAAATTTTTTGGACTATCAAATACGACCTAAGGTACCATAGTCACCGCCCCAGCCATGATCATTCCTCATTTGTTGCGTTTTTCCGCCAAAAAACTAGAATTCCGCCCGATTCCCATATTTTTGTGTGATATTGCCCACGCCCTCCAAGTGGTCCGGGGAGACGCGGACCCCGATCGCCTAAAAATTTTCCGGGCCATCAAATACGACCTAAGGAACCATAGTAACCACCCCGCCATGATCGTTCCTCATTTTTTTGCATTTTTCGGCCAAACAACTAGAATTCCGCACGATTCCCATATTTTTGTGTGTTATAGCCCACGCCTTCCAAGTGGTCCCGGGACCTCCTGGCCCCTATCGCCTAATATTTTTCCGGACTATCAAATAAGATCAAAGGAACCATAGTCACCTCCCAGCCATGATCATTCCTCATTTGTTGAGTTTTTCGGCCAAAAAACTAGAATTCCGCCCGATTACAATATTTTTGTGTGCTATTGCCCACCCTGCCAAGTGGTTCCGGGACCCCCGCACCCCGATCGCCTAAAATTTTTCAGGGCCATCAAATACGACCTAAGGAACCATAGTACCCACCCCGCCATCATCGTTTCTCATTTTTTGCATTTTTCAGCCAAAAAACTAGAATTACGCCAGATTCCCATATTTTCGTGTGCTATACCCACGCCTTCCAAGTGGTCCGGGGAGCCACGGACCCTGATCGCCTAATAATTTTCTGGACTATCAAATACGACCTAAGGTACCATAGTCACCGCCCCACCATGATCGTTCCAAATGCTTTTCCTTTTTCGGCCAAAAAACTAAAACTTCGCGCGATTTGCATATTTTAGTGTGCTATAGCTTACTCCTTCCGAGTGGTCCCGGGAGCCGTGGACCCCGATCACCTAAAATTTTCTGGGCCATCAAATACGACCTAAGGAACCATAGTCACCGCCCCGCCATGATCGTTCCTCATTTATTGCTTTTTTCGGCCAAAAAACTAGAATTTCGCTCGATTACCATATTTTTGTGTGCTATTGCCCACGCCTTCCGAGTGGGCCGGGCCGCCGGACTCGGATTGCCAAAAGAATTTTCGGACCATCAATTAGGAACTAAGGAACCTTAGTCACCGCCTTGCCATGATCGTTCATCATTTTTTTGCATTTTTTGGCCAAACAATTAGAATTCCGCCCGATTCCCATTTTTTGTGTGCTATCGCCCACGCCTTCCGAGTGGGTCGGGCCCCCCAGATCCAGATCGCCTAAAAATTTTCCGGACTATCAAATACGACCTAAGGAACCATAGTCACCGCCCCGCCATGATCGTTCCTAGTCTTTTGCGTTATTCAGCCAAAAAACTAGAATTCCGCGCGATTCCCATATTTTTGTGTGTTATAGCCCACGCCTTCCGAGTGGTCCCGGGACCTCCTGACCCCTATCGCCTAAAATTTTTCCGGACTATCAAATACGACCTAAGGAACCATATTATCCTCCACGCCATGATCGTTCCTCATTTTTTGCGTTTTTCGGCCAAACAACTAGAATTCTGCGCGATTCCCATATTTTTGTGTGTTATAGACCACGCCTTCCGAGTGGTCCCGGGACCTCCGGACCCCTATCGCCTAATATTTTTCCGGACTATCAAATAAGACCAAAGGAACCATAGTCACCGCCCAGCCACGATCATTCCTCATTTGTTGCATTTTTCGGCCAAAAAAGTAGAATTCCGCCCGATTACAATATTTTTGTGTGCTATTTACCATCCTTCCAAGTGGTTCCGGGACCCCCGGACCCCGATCGCCTAAAATTTTTCCGGGCCATCAAATATGACCTAAGGAACCATAGTAACCGCCCCGCCATCATCGTTTCTCATTTTTTGCATTTTTCGGCCAAAAACCTAGAATTACGCCCGATTCCCATATTTTCATGTGCTATACCCACGCCTTCCAAGTGGTCCGGGGTGCCGCGGACCCCGATCGCCTAAAATTTTTCCGGACTATCAAATATGACCTAAGGTACCATAGTCACCGCCCCACCATGATTGTTCCAAATGATTTGCATTTTTCGGCCAAAAAACTGGAACTCCGCGCGATTTGCATATTTTCGTGTCCTATAGCTTACGCCTTCTGAGTGGTCCCGGGAACCGTGGACCCCGATCGCCTAAAATTTTCCGGGCCATCAAATACGACCTAAGGAACCATATTCACCGCTCCGCCATGATCGTTCCTCATTTATTGCTTTTTTCGGCCAAAAAACTAGAATTCCGCTAGATTACCATATTTTTGTGTGCTATTGCCCACGCCTTCCGAGTGGGCCGGGCCGCCGGACTCGGATCGCCTAAAATATTTTCGGGCCATCAATAAGGACCTAAGGAACCACAGTCACCGCCTCGCCATGATCGTTCCTCATTTTTTGCATTTTTTGGCCAAACAACTAGAATTCCGCCCGATTCCCATATTTTTGTGTGCTATTGCCCACGCCTTCCAAGTGGTCCGGGGAGACGCGGACCCCGATTGCCTAAAAACTTTCCGGGCCATCAAATACGACCTAAGGAACCATAGTAACCACCCCGCCATGATCGTTCCTCATTGTTTGCATTTTTCGGCCAAACAACTAGAATTCCGCACGATTCCCATATTTTTGTGTGTTATAGCCCACGCCTTCCGAGTGGGTCGGGCCCCCCAGAGCCGGATCGCCTAAAAATTTTCCGGGCCATCAAATACGACCTAAGGAACCATAGTAACCACCCCACTATGATCGTTCCTCATTTTTTGCGTTTTTCAGCCAAACAACTAGAATTCCGCGCGATTTCCATATTTTCGTGTGCTTTAGCCCATGCCTTCCAAGGGGTCCCGGGACCTCCTGACCCCTATCGCCTAAAATTTTTCCGAACTATAAAATACGACCTAAGGAACCATAGTATCCTCCCCGCCATGATCGGTCCTCATTTTTTGCGTTTTTCGGCCAAACAACTAGAATTCCGCGCGATTCCCATATTTTTGTGTGTTATAACCCACGCCTTGCGAGTGGTCCCGGGACCTCCTAACCCCTATCGCCTAATATTTTTCCGGACTATCAAATAAGACCAAAGGAACCATAGTCACCTCCCAGCTATGATCATTCCTCATTTATTGCGCTTTTCAGCCAAAAAACTAGAATTCCGCCCGATTCCCATATTTTTGTGTGCTATTGCCCACGCCTTCCAAGTGGTCCGGGGAGACGCGGACCTAAGGAACCATAGTCACCTCCTCGCCATGAGTGTTCCTCATTTTTAGCATTTTTTGGCCAAAAAACTCGAATTCTGCCCGATTCCCATATTTTTGTGTGCTATCGCCCACGCCTTCCGAGTGGGTCGGGCCCCCGGAGCCGGATCGCCTAAAATTTTTCCGGACTATCAATTAGGACCTAAGGAACCATAGTCACCGCCCCGCCATGATCGTTCCTAGTCTTTTGCGTTTTTCAGCCAAAAAACTAGAATTCGGCACGATTTCCATATTTTCGTGTGCTTTAGCCCACGTCTTCCAAGGGATCCCGGGAGCCCCGAACCCCGATCGCCTAAAACTTTTCCGCGCCATCAAATACGACCTAAGGAACCATAGTATCCGCCCCGCCATGATCTTTCCTCATTTTTTGCATTTTTCGGCCAAACAATTAGAATTCCGCGCGATTCCCATATTTTTGTGTGTTATAGCCCACGCCTTCCGAGTGGTCCCGGGACCTCCGGACCCCTATCGCCTAAAATTTTTAGGGACTATCAAATACGACCTAAGAAACCATAGTATCCGCCCCGCCATGATCGTTCCTCATTTTTTGCATTTTTCGGCCAAACAACTAGAATTTCGCGCGATTCCCATATTTTTGTGTGTTATAGCCCACGCCTTCCGAGTGGTCCCGGGACCTCCGGACCCCTATCGCTTAATATTTTTCCGGACTATCAAATATGACCAAAGGAACCATAGTCACCGCCCAGCCATGATCATTCCTCATTTGTTGCGTTTTTCCGCCAAAAAACTAGAATTCCGCCCGATTCCCATATTTTTGTGTGATATTGCCCACGCCCTCCAAGTGGTCCGGGGAGACGCGGACCCCGATCGCCTAAAAATTTTCCGGGCCATCAAATACGACCTAAGGAACCATAGTAACCACCCCGCCATGATCGTTCCTCATTTTTTTGCATTTTTCGGCCAAACAACTAGAATTCCGCACGATTCCCATATTTTTGTGTGTTATAGCCCACGCCTTCCGAGTGGTCCCGGGACCTCCTGGCCCCTATCGCCTAATATTTTTCCGGACTATCAAATAAGATCAAAGGAACCATAGTCACCTCCCAACCATGATCATTCCTCATTTGTTGAGTTTTTCGGCCAAAAAACTAGAATTCCGCCCGATTACAATATTTTTGTGTGCTATTGCCCACCCTGCCAAGTGGTTCCGGGACCCCCGCACCCCGATCGCCTAAAATTTTTCAGGGCCATCAAATACGACCTAAGGAACCATAGTACCCACCCCGCCATCATCGTTTCTCATTTTTTGCATTTTTCAGCCAAAAAACTAGAATTACGCCAGATTCCCATATTTTCGTGTGCTATACCCACGCCTTCCAAGTGGTCCGGGGAGCCACGGACCCCGATCGCCTAATAATTTTCTGGACTATCAAATACGACCTAAGGTACCATAGTCACCGCCCCACCATGATCGTTCCAAATGCTTTTCCTTTTTCGGCCAAAAAACTAAAACTTCGCGCGATTTGCATATTTTAGTGTGCTATAGCTTACTCCTTCCGAGTGGTCCCGGGAGCCGTGGACCCCGATCACCTAAAATTTTCTGGGCCATCAAATACGACCTAAGGAACCATAGTCACCGCCCCGCCATGATCGTTCCTCATTTATTGCTTTTTTCGGCCAAAAAACTAGAATTTCGCTCGATTACCATATTTTTGTGTGCTATTGCCCACGCCTTCCGAGTGGGCCGGGCCGCCGGACTCGGATTGCCAAAAGAATTTTCGGACCATCAATTAGGAACTAAGGAACCTTAGTCACCGCCTTGCCATGATCGTTCATCATTTTTTTGCATTTTTTGGCCAAACAATTAGAATTCCGCCCGATTCCCATTTTTTGTGTGCTATCGCCCACGCCTTCCGAGTGGGTCGGGCCCCCCAGATCCAGATCGCCTAAAAATTTTCCGGACTATCAAATACGACCTAAGGAACCATAGTCACCGCCCCGCCATGATCGTTCCTAGTCTTTTGCGTTATTCAGCCAAAAAACTAGAATTCCGCGCGATTCCCATATTTTTGTGTGTTATAGCCCACGCCTTCCGAGTGGTCCCGGGACCTCCTGACCCCTATCGCCTAAAATTTTTCCGGACTATCAAATACGACCTAAGGAACCATATTATCCGCCACGCCATGATCGTTCCTCATTTTTTGCATTTTTCGGCCAAACAACTAGAATTCTGCGCGATTCCCATATTTTTGTGTGTTATAGACCACGCCTTCCGAGTGGTCCCGGGACCTCCGGACCCCTATCGCCTAATATTTTTCCGGACTATCAAATAAGACCAAAGGAACCATAGTCACCGCCCAGCCACGATCATTCCTCATTTGTTGCATTTTTCGGCCAAAAAAGTAGAATTCCGCCCGATTACAATATTTTTGTGTGCTATTGCCCATCCTTCCAAGTGGTTCCGGGACCCCCGGACCCCGATCGCCTAAAATTTTTCCGGGCCATCAAATACGACCTAAGGAACCATAGTAACCGCCCCGCCATCATCGTTTCTCATTTTTTGCATTTTTCGGCCAAAAACCTAGAATTACGCCCGATTCCCATATTTTCATGTGCTATACCCACGCCTTCCAAGTGGTCCGGGGTGCCGCGGACCCCGATCGCCTAAAATTTTTCCGGACTATCAAATATGACCTAAGGTACCATAGTCACCGCCCCACCATGATTGTTCCAAATGATTTGCATTTTTCGGCCAAAAAACTGGAACTCCGCGCGATTTGCATATTTTCGTGTCCTATAGCTTACGCCTTCTGAGTGGTCCCGGGAACCGTGGACCCCGATCGCCTAAAATTTTCCGGGCCATCAAATACGACCTAAGGGACCATATTCACCGCTCCGCCATGATCGTTCCTCATTTATTGCTTTTTTCGGCCAAAAAACTAGAATTCCGCTAGATTACCATATTTTTGTGTGCTATTGCCCACGCCTTCCGAGTGGGCCGGGCCGCCGGACTCGGATCGCCTAAAATATTTTCGGGCCATCAATAAGGACCTAAGGAACCACAGTCACCGCCTCGCCATGATCGTTCCTCATTTTTTGCATTTTTTGGCCAAACAACTAGAATTCCGCCCGATTCCCATATTTTTGTGTGCTATTGCCCACGCCTTCCAAGTGGTCCGGGGAGACGCGGACCCCGATTGCCTAAAAATTTTCCGGGCCATCAAATACGACCTAAGGAACCATAGTAACCACCCCGCCATGATCGTTCCTCATTGTTTGCATTTTTCGGCCAAACAACTAGAATTCCGCACGATTCCCATATTTTTGTGTGTTATAGCCCACGCCTTCCGAGTGGGTCGGGCCCCCCAGAGCCGGATCGCCTAAAAATTTTCCGGGCCATCAAATACGACCTAAGGAACCATAGTAACCACCCCGCTATGATCGTTCCTCATTTTTTGCGTTTTTCAGCCAAACAACTAGAATTCCGCGCGATTTCCATATTTTCGTGTGCTTTAGCCCATGCCTTCCAAGGGGTCCCGGGACCTCCTGACCCCTATCGCCTAAAATTTTTCCGAACTATAAAATACGACCTAAGGAACCATAGTATCCTCCCCGCCATGATCGGTCCTCATTTTTTGCGTTTTTCGGGCCAAACAACTAGAATTCCGCGCGATTCCCATATTTTTGTGTGTTATAACCCACGCCTTGCGAGTGGTCCCGGGACCTCCTAACCCCTATCGCCTAAAATTTTTCCTGACTATCAAATACGACCTAAGGAACCATAGTATCCGCCCCGCCATGATCGTTCCTCATTTTTTGCATTTTTCGGCCAAACAACTAGAATTCCGTGCGATTCCCATATTTTTGTGTGTTATAACCCACGCCTTCCGAGTGGTCCCGGGACCTCCGGACCCCTATCGCCTAATATTTTTCCGGACTATCAAATAAGACCAAAGGAACCATAGTCGCCTCCCAGCCATGATCATTCCTCATTTATTGCGTTTTTCGGCCAAAAAACTAGAATTCCGCCCGATTCCCATATTTTTGTGTGCTATTGCCCACGCCTTCCAAGTGGTCCAGGGAGACGCGGACCCCGATTGCCTAAAAATTTTCCGGGCCATCAAATACGACCTAAGGAACAATAGTAACCACCCCGCCATGATCGTTCCTCATTTTTTGCATTTTTCGGCCAAACAACTAGAATTTCGCACGATTCCCATATTTTTGTCTGTTATAGCCCACGCCTTCCGAGTGGTCCCGGGACCTCCGGACCCCTATCGCCTAATATTTTTCCGGACTATCAAATAAGACCAAAGGAACCATAGTCACCACCCAGCCATGATCATTCCTCATTTGTTGAGTTTTTCGGCCAAAAAACTAGAATTACGCCCGATTCCCATATTTTCGTGTGCTATACCCACGCCTTCCAAGTGGTCCGGGGAGCCGCGGACCCCGATCGCCTAAAAATTTTCTGGACTATCAAATACGACCTAAGGTACCATAGTCACCGCCCCACCATGATCGTTCCAAATGCTTTGCATTTTTCGGCCAAAAAACTAGAACTCCGCTCGATTTGCATATTTTCGTGTGCTATAGCTTACGCCTTCCGAGTGGTCCCGGGAGCCGTGGACCCCGATTGCCTAAAATTTTCCGGGCCATCAAATACGACCTAAAGAACCATAGTCACCGCCCTGCCATGATCGTTTGTCATTTATTGCGTTTTTCGGCAAAAAAAAATAGAATTCCGCTAGATTACCATATTTTTGTGTGCTATTGCCCACGCCTTCCGAGTGGGCCGGGCCGCCGGACTCGGATCGCCTAAAAATATTTTGGGCCATCAATTAGGACCTAAGGAACCATAGTCACCTCCTCTCCATGAGTGTTCCTCATTTTTAGCATTTTTTGGCCAAAAAACTCGAATTCTGCCCGATTCCCATATTTTTGTGTGCTATCGCCCACGCCTTCCGAGTGGGTCGGGCCCCCGGAGCCGGATCGCCTAAAATTTTTCCGGACTATCAATTAAGACCTAAGGAACCATAGTCACCGCCCCGCCATGATCGTTCCTAGTCTTTTGCGTTTTTCAGCCAAAAAACTAGAATTCGGCACGATTTCCATATTTTCGTGTGCTTTAGCCCACGTCTTCCAAGGGATCCCGGGAGCCCCGAACCCCGATCGCCTAAAACTTTTCCGCGCCATCAAATACGACCTAAGGAACCATAGTATCCGCCCCGCCATGATCTTTCCTCATTTTTTGCATTTTTCGGCCAAACAATTAGAATTCCGCGCGATTCCCATATTTTTGTGTGTTATAGCCCACGCCTTCCGAGTGGTCCCGGGACCTCCGGACCCCTATCGCCTAAAATTTTTAGGGACTATCAAATACGACCTAAGAAACCATAGTATCCGCCCCGCCATGATCGTTCCTCATTTTTTGCATTTTTCGGCCAAACAACTAGAATTTCGCGCGATTCCCATATTTTTGTGTGTTATAGCCCACGCCTTCCGAGTGGTCCCGGGACCTCCGGACCCCTATCGCTTAATATTTTTCCGGACTATCAAATATGACCAAAGGAACCATAGTCACCGCCCAGCCATGATCATTCCTCATTTGTTGCGTTTTTCGGCCAAACAACTAGAATTCCGCCCGATTTCCATATTTTTGTGTGCTATTGCCCACCCTTCCAAGTGGTTCCCGGACCCCCGGACCCCGATCGCCTAAAATTTTTCCGGGCCGTCAAATACGACCTAAGGAACCATAGTAACCGCCCCGCCATCATCGTTTCTCATTTTTTGCATTTTTCGGCCAAAAAACTAGAATTTCGCGCGATTCCCATATTTTTGTGTTTTATCGCCCACGCCTTCCAAGTGGTCCCGGGACCTCCGGACCCCTATCGCCTAATATTTTTCCGGACTATCAAATAAGACCAAAGGAACCATAGTCACTGCCCAGCCATGATCATTCCTCATTTGTTGCGTTTTTCGGCCAAAAAACTAGAATTCCGCCCGATTACAATATTTTTGTGTGCTATTGCCCACCCTTCCAAGTGGTTTCGGGACCCCTGGACCCCGATCGCCTAAAATTTTTCCGGGCCGTCAAATATGACATAGGGAAGCATAGTAACTGCCCCGCCATCATCGTTTCTCATTTTTTGCATTTTTCGGCCAAAAAACTAGAATTACGCCCGATTCCCTTATTTTCGTGTGTTATACCCACGCCTTCCACGTGATCCGGGGAGCCGCGGACCCCGATCGCCTAAAATTTTTCCGGACTATCAAATACGACCTAAGGTACCATAGTCCCCACCCCACCATGATCGTTCCAAATGCTTTACTTTTTTCGGCCAAAAATCTAGAACTCCGCGCGATCTGCATATTTTCGTGTGCTATAGCTTTCGCCTTCCGAGTGGTCCCGGGAGCCGTGGACCCCGATCGCCTAAAATTTTCCGGGCCGTCAAATACGACCTAAGGAACCATAGTCACCGCCCCGCCATGATCGTTCCTCATTTATTGCGTTTTTCGGCCAAAAAACTAGAATTCCGCTAGATTATCATATTTTTATGTGCTATTGCCCACGCCTTCCGAGTGGGCCGGGCCGCCTGACTCGGATCGCCTAAAAAATTTTCGGGCCATCAATTATGACATAAGGAACCATAGTCACCGCTTCGCCATGATCGTTCCTCATTTTTTGGCCATAAAACTAGAATTCCGCCCGATTCCCATATTTTTGTGTGCTATCGCCCTCGCCTTCCGAGTGGGTCGGGCCCCCCGGAGCCGGATCGCCTAAAAATTTTCCGGACTATCAAATACGACCTAAGGAAGCATAGTCATCGCCCCGCCATGATCGTTCCTAGTCTTTTGCATTTTTCAGCCAAAAAACTAGAATTCCGCGCGATTTCCATATTTTCGTGTGCTTTAGCCCACGCCTTCCAAGGGGTCCCGGGAACCCCGAACCCCGATCGCCTAAAAATTTTCCGGGCCATCAAATACGACCTAAGGAACCATAGTAACCACCCCGCCATGATCGTTCCTCGTTTTTTGCGTTTTTCGGCCAAACAACTAGAATTTCGCGCGATCCCATATTTTTGTGTGTTATATAGCCCACGCCTTCCGAGTGGTCCCGGGTCTCCGGACCCCTATCGCCTAAAATTTTTTCGGACTATCAAATAAGACCTAAGGAACCATAGTCACCGCCCAGCCATGATCGTTTCTCATTTTTTGCATTTTTCGGGCCAAAAAACTAGAATTACGCCCGATTCCCATATTTTCGTGTGCTATACCCTCGCCTTCCAAGTGGTCCGGGGAGCCGCGGACCCCAATCGCCTAAAAATTTTCCGGACTATCAAATACGACCTAAGGTACCATAGTCACCTCCCCACCATGATCGTTCCAAATGCTTTGCATTTTTCGGCCAAAAAACTAGAACTCCGCGCGATTTGCATATTTTCGTGTGCATAGCTTACGCCTTCCGAGTGGTCCCGGGAGCCGTGGACCCCGATCGCCTAAAATTTTCCGGGCCATCAAATACGACCTAAGGAACCATAGTCACCGCCCCGCCATGATCGTTCCTCATTTATTGCGTTTTTTGGCCAAAAACTAGAATTCCGCTCGATTACCATATTTTTGTGTGTTATATAGCCCACGCCTTCCGAGTGGTCCCGGGACCTCCGGACCCCTATCGCCTAAAATTTTTCCGGACTATCAAATAAGACCAAAGGAACCATAGTCACCTCCCAGCCATGATCTTTCCTCATTTGTTGCGTTTTTCGGCACAACTAGAATTCCGCGCGATTCCCATATTTTTGTGTGTTATAGCCCACGCCTTCCGAGTGGTCCCGGGACCTCCGGACCCCTATCACCTAAACTTTTTCCGGACTATCAAATACGACCTAAGGAACCATAGTATCCGCCCTGCCATGATCGTTCCTCATTTTTTGCGTTTTTCGGCCAAACAACTAGAATTCCGCGCGATCCCATATTTTTGTGTGTTATAGCCCACGCCTTCCGAGTGGTCCCGGGTCTCCGGACCCCTATCGCCTAAAATTTTTCCGGACTATCAAATAAGACCTAAGGAACCATAGTCACCACCCAGCCATGATCGTTCCTAGTTTTTTTCGTTTTTCGGCCAAAAAACTAGAATTCCACGCGATTCCCATAATTTCGTGTCCTATAGCCCACACCTTCCGAGTGGTCCCGGGACCTCCGTACCCCTATCGCCTAATATTTTTCCGGACTATCAAATAAGACCAAAGGAACCATAGTCACCGCCCAGCCATGATCATTCTTCATTTGTTGCGTTTTTCGGCCAAAAAACTAGAATTCCGCCCGATTACTATATTTTTGTGTGATATTTCCCACCCTTCCAAGTGGTTCCCGGACCCCCGGACCCCGATCGCCTAAAATTTTTTCGGGCCGTCAAATACGACCTAAGGAACCATAGTAACCACCCCGCCATCATCGTTTCTCATTTTTTGCATTTTTCGGCCAAAAAACTAGAATTTCGCGCGATTCCCATATTTTTGTGTGTTATCGCCCACGCCTTCCAAGTGGTCCCGGGACCTCCGGACCCCTATCGCCTAATATTTTTCCGGACTATCAAATAAGACCAAAGGAACCATAGTCACCGCCCAGCCATGATCATTCCTCATTTGTTGCGTTTTTCGGCCAAAAAACTAGAATATCGCCCGATTACAATATTTTTGTGTGCTATTGCCCACCCTTCCAAGTGGTTCCGGGACCCCCGGACCCCGATCACCTAAAATTTTTCCGGGCCGTCAAATACGACATAAGGAAGCATAGTAACCGCCCCGCCATCATCGTTTCTCATTTTTTGCATTTTTCGGCCAAAAAACTAGAATTATGCCCGATTCCCTTATTTTCTTGTGTTATACCCACGCCTTCCAAGTGATCCGGGGAGCCGCGGACCCCGATCGCCTAAAATTTTTCCGGACTATCAAATACGACCTAAGGTACCATAGTCACTGCCCCACCATGATCGTTCCAAATGCTTTGCATTTTTTGGCCAAAAATCTAGAACTCCGCGCGATTTGCATATTTTCGTGTGCTATAGCTTTCGCCTTCCGAGTGGTCCCGGGAGCCGTGGACCCCGATCGCCTAAAATTTTCCGGGCCGTCAAATATGACCTAAGGAACCATAGTCACCGCCCCGCCATGATCGTTCCTCATTTATTGCGTTTTTCGGCCAAAAAACTAGAATTCCGCTAGATTATCATATTTTTGTGTGCTATTGCCCACGCCTTCCGAGTGGGCCGGGCTGCCTGACTCAGATCGCCTAAAAAATTTTCGGGCCATCAATTATGACATAAGGAACCATAGTCACCGCTTCGCCATAATCGTTCCTCATTTTTTGCATTTTTTGGCCATAAAACTAGAATTCCGCCCGATTCCCATATTTTTGTGTGCTATCGCCCACGTCTTCCGAGTGGGTCGGGCCCCCGGAGCCGGATCGCTTAAAAATTTTCCGGACTATCAAATACGACCTAAGGAACCATAGTCATCGCCCCGCCATGATCGTTCCTATTCTTTTGCGTTTTTCAGCCAAAAAACTAGAATTCCGCGCGATTTTCATATTTTCGTGTGCTTTAGCCCACGCCTTCCAAGGGGTCCCGGGAACCCCGAACCCCGATCGCCTAAAAATTTTTCGGGCCATCAAATACGACCTAAGGAACCATAGTAACCACCCCGCCATGATCGTTCCTCGTTTTTTGCGTTTTTCGGCCAAACAACTAGAATTTCGCGCGATCCCATATTTTTGTGTGTTATATAGCCCACGCCTTCCGAGTGGTCCCGGGTCTCCGGACCCCTATCGCCTAAAATTTTTTCGGACTATCAAATAAGATCTAAGGAACCATAGTCACCGCCCAGCCATGATCGTTTCTCATTTTTTGCATTTTTCGGGCCAAAAAACTAGAATTACGCCCGATTCCCATATTTTCGTGTGCTATACCCACGCCTTCCAAGTGGTCCGGGGAGCCGCGGACCCCAATCGCCTAAAATTTTTCCGGACTATCAAATACGACCTAAGGTACCATAGTCACCTCCCCACCATGATCGTTCCAAATGCTTTGCATTTTTCGGCCAAAAAACTAGAACTCCGCGCGATTTGCATATTTTCGTGTGCATAGCTTACGCCTTCCGAGTGGTCCCGGGAGCCGTGGACCCCGATCGCCTAAAATTTTCCGGGCCATGAAATACGACCTAAGGAACCATAGTCACCGCCCCGCCATGATCGTTCATCATTTATTGCGTTTTTTGGCCAAAAAACTAGAATTCTGCTTGATTACCATATTTTTGTGTGTTATATAGCCCACGCCTTCCGAGTGGTCCCGGGACCTCCGGACCCCTATTGCCTAAAATTTTTCCGGACTATCAAATACGACCTAAGGAACCATAGTATCCGCCCCGCCATGATCGTTCCTCATTTTTTGCGTTTTTCGGCACAACCAGAATTCCGCGCGATTCCCATATTTTTGTGTGTTATAGCCCACGCCTTCCGAGTGGTCCCGGGACCTCCGGACCCCTATCGCCTAAACTTTTTCCGGACTATCAAATACGACCTAAGGAACCATAGTATCCGCCCCGCCATGATCGTTCCTCATTTTTTGCGTTTTTCGGCCAAACAACTAGAATTCCGCGCGATCCCATATTTTTGTGTGTTATAGCCCACGCCTTCTGAGTGGTCCCGGGTCTCCGGACCCCTATCGCCTAAAATTTTTCCGGACTATCAAATAAGACCTAAGGAACCATAGTCACCACCCAGCCATGATCGTTCCTAGTTTTTTTCGTTTTTCGGCCAAAAAACTAGAATTCCACGCGATTCCCATATTTTCGTGTCCTATAGCCCACACCTTCCGAGTGGTCCCGGGACCTCCGTACCCCTATCGGCTAATATTTTTCTGGACTATCAAATAAGACCAAAGGAACCATAGTCACCGCCCAGCCATGATCATTCTTCATTTGTTGCGTTTTTCGGCCAAAAAACTAGAATTCCGCCCGATTACAATATTTTTGTGTGATATTTCCCACCCTTCCAAGTGGTTCAAGGACCCCCGGACCCCGATCGCCTAAAATTTTTCCGGGCCGTCAAATACGACCTAAGGAACCATAGTAACCGCCCTGCCATTATCGTTTCTCATTTTTTGCATTTTTCGGCCAAAAAACTAGAATTTTGCCCGATTCCCATATTTTCGTGTGCTATACCCACGCCTTCCAAGTGGTCCGGGGAGCCGCAGACCTCGATCGCCTAAAATGTTTTTGGACTATCATATACGACCTAAGGTTCCATAGTCACCGCCCCACCATGATCATTCCAAATGCTTTGCATTTTTCGGCCAAAAAACTAGAACTCCGCGCGATTTGCATATTTTCGTGTGCTATAGCTTACGCCTTCCGAGTGGTCCCGGGAGCCGTGGACCCCGATCGCCTAAAATTTTTCGGACCATCAAATACGACCTAAGGAACCATAGTCACCGCCCTGCCAGGATCATTCCTCATTTATTGCGTTTTTCGGCCAAAAAACTAGAATTCCGCTAGATTACGATATTTTTGTGTGCTATTGCCCACGCCTTCCGAGAGGGCCGGGCCGCCGGACTCGGATCGCCTAAAAAGAATTTGGGCCATCAATTAGGACCTAAGGAACCATAGTCACCTCCTCGCCATGAGTGTTCCTCATTTTTTGCATTTTTTTGCCAAAAAACTAGAATTCCGCCCGATTTCCATATTTTTGTGTGCTATCGCCCACGCCTTCCGAGTGGGTCGGGCCCCCCGGAGACGGATTGCCTAAAAATTTTCCGGACTATCAAATACGACCTAAGGAACCATAGTCACTGCCTCGCCATGATCGTTCCTAGTCCTTTGCGTTTTTCAGCCAAAAAACTAGAATTCCGCGCGATTTCCATATTTTCGTGTGCTTTAGCCCACGCCTTCCAAGGGATCCCGGGAACCCCGAACCCCGATCGCCTAAAAATTTTCCGGGCCATCAAATACGACCTAAGGAACCATAGTAACCACCCCGCCATGATCGTTCCTCATTTTTTGCATTTTTCGGCCAAACAACTAGAATTCCGCGCGATTCCCATATTTTTGTGTGTTATAGCCCACTTCTTCCGAGTGGTCCCGGGACCTCCTGAACCCTATCGCCTAAAATTTTTCAGGACTATCAAATATGACATAAGGAACCATAGTATCCGCCCCGCCATGATCGTTCCAAATTTTTTGCATTTTTCAGCCAAACAACTAGAATTCCGCGCGATTCCCATATTTTTGTTTGTTATAGCCCACGCCTTCCGAGTGGTCCCGGGACCTCCGGACCCCAATCACTTAATATTTTTCCGGACTATCAAATAAGACCAAAGGAACCATAGTCACCGCCCAGCCATGATCATTCCTCATTTGTTGCGTTTTTCGGCCAAAAAATTAGAATTCCTCCCGATTACAATATTTTTGTGTGCTATTGCCCACCCTTCCAAGTGGTTCCCGGACCCCCGGACCCCGATCGCCTAAAATTTTTCCGAACTATCAAATACGACCTAAGGTACCATAGTCACCGCCCCACCATGATCGTTCCAAATGCTTTGCATTTTTTGGCAAAAAAACTAGAACTCCGCGCGATTTGCATATTTTCGTGTGCTATAGCTTTCGCCTTCCAAGTGGTCCCGGGAGCCGCGGACCCCCATCGCCTAAAATTTTTCAGGACTATCAAATACGACCTAAGGTACCATAGTCACCGCCCCACCATGATCGTTCCAAATGCTTTGCATTTTTCTGCCAAAAAACTAGAACTCCGCGCGATTTGCATATTTTCGTGTGCTATAGCTTACGCCTTCCGAGTGGTCCCGGGAGCCGTGGACCCCGATCGCCTAAAATTTTCCGGGCCATCAAATTTGACCTAAGGAAACATAGTCACCGCCCCGCCATGATCGTTCCTCATTTATTGCGTTTTTTGGCCAAAAACTAGAATTCCGCTAGATTATCATATTTTTGTGTGCTAGCCCACGCCTTCCGAGTGGGCCGGGCCACCGGACTCGGATCGCCTAAAAATATTTCGGGCCATCAATTATGACCTAAGGAACCATAATCACTGCCTCGCCATGATCGTTCCTCATTTTTTGCATTTTTTGGCCAAAAAACTAGAATTCCGCCCGATTCCCATATTTTTGTGTGCTATCGCCCACGCCTTCCGAGTGGGTCAGCCCCCCAGGAGCCTGATAGCTAAAAACATTTCGGACAATCAAATACGACCTAAGGAACCATATTTGCCGCCCCACCATGATCGTTCCTCATTTTTTGCATTTTTCGGCCAAACAACTAGAATTTCGGGCGATTCCCATATTTTTGTGTGTTATAGCCCACGCCTTCCGAGTGGTCCCGGGACCTCCGGACCCCTATCGCCTAAAATTTTTCCGGACTATCAAATACGACCTAAGGAACCATAGTATCCGCCCCGCCATGATCGTTCCTCATTTTTTGCGTTTTTCGGCCAAACAACTAGAATTCCGCGCGATCCCATATTTTTGTGTGTTATAGCCCACGCCTTCCGAGTGGTCCCGGGTCTCCGGACCCCTATCGCCTAAAATTTTTCCGGACTATCAAATAAGACCTAAGGAACCATAGTCACCGCCCAACCATGATCGTTCCTAGTTTTTTCCGTTTTTCGGCCAAAAAACTAGAATTCCACGCGATTCCCATATTTTCGTGTCTATAGCCCACGCCTTCCGAGTGGTCCCGGGACCTCCGGACCTCTATCACCTATTATTTTTCCGGACTATCAAATAAGACCAAAGGAACCATAGTCACCGCCCAGCCATGATCATTCTTCATTTGTTGCGTTATTCGGCCAAAAAACTAGAATTCCGCCCGATTACAATATTTTTGTGTGCTATTGCCCACCCTTCCAAGTGGTGCCGGGACCCCCGGACCCCGATCGCCTAAAATTTTTTCGGGCCGTCAAATACGACCTAAGGAACTATAGTAACCGCCCCGCCATCATCGTTTCTCATTTTTTGCATTTTTCGGCCAAAAAACTAGAATTACGCCCGATTCCCATATTTTCGTGTGCTATACCCACGCCTTCCAAGTGGTCCGGGGAGCCGCGGACCCCGATCGCCTAAAATTTTTCCGGACTATCAAATATGACCTAAGGTACCATAGTCACTGCCCCACCATGATCGTTCCAAATGCTTTGCATTATTCGGCCAAAAAACTAGAACTCCGCGCGATTTGCATATTTTCGTGTGCTATAGCTTACGCCTTCCGAGTGGTCCCGGGAGCCATGGACCCCGATCGCCTAAAATTTTCCGGGCCATCAAATACGACCGAAGGAACCATAGTCACCGCCCCGCCATGATTGTTCCTCATTTTTTGCATTTTTTGGCCAAAAAACTAGAATTCCGCCCGATTCCCATATTGTTGTGTGCTATCGCCCACGCCTTCCGAGTGGGTCGGGCCCCCGGAGCCGGATCGCCTAAAAATTTTCCGGACTATCAAATACGACCTAAGGAACCATAGTCACCGCCCTGCCATGATCGTTCCTAGTCTTTTGCGTTTTTCAGCCAAAAACCTAGAATTCCGCGCGATTTCCATATTTTCTTGTGCTTTAGCCCACGCCTTCCAAGGGGTCCCGGGAATCCCGAACCCCGATCTCCTAAAAATTTTTCGGGCCATCAAATACGACCTAAGGAACCATAGTAACAACCCCGCCATGATCGTTCCTCATTTTTTGCGCTTTTCGGCCAAACAACTAGAATTACGCCCGATTACAATATTTTTGTCTGATATTGCCCACCCTTCCAAGTGGTTCCAGGACCCCCGGACCCCGATCGCCTAAAATTTTTCCGGGCCGTCAAATATGACCTAAGGAACCATACTAACCGCCCCGCCATTATCGTTTCTCAGTTTTTGCATTTTTCGGCCAAAAAACTAGAATTTCGCCCGATTTCCATATTTTCGTGTGCTATAGCTTACGCCTTCCGAGTGGTCCCGGGAGCCTTGGACCCCGATCGCCTAAAATTTTTCGGGCCATCAAATACAACCTAAGGAACCATAGTCACCGCCCTGCCATGATCGTTCCTCATTTATTGCGTTTTTCGGCCAAAAAACTAGAATTCCGCTCGATTACCATATTTTTGTGTGCGCCCACGCCTTCCGAGTGGGCCGGGCCGCCGGACTCGGATCGCCTAAAAAATTTTCGGGCCATCAATTAGGACCTAAGGAACCATAGTCACTGCCTCGCCATGATCGTTCCTCATTTTTTGGATTTTATGGCCAAAAAACTCGAATTCCGCCCGATTCCCATATTTTTGTGTGCTATCGCCCACGCCTTCCGAGTGGGTCGGGCCCCCCGGAGCCGAATCGCCTAAAAATTTTCCGGACTATCAAATACGACCTAAGGAACCATAGTCACTGCCCCGCCATGATCGTTCCTAGTCTTTTGCGTTTTTCGGCCAAAAAACTAGAATTCCGCGCGATTTCCATATTTTCGTGTGCTTTAGCCCACGCCTTCCAAGGGGTCCCGGGAACCCCGAACACCGATCGCCTAAAAAATTTCCGGGCCTTCAAATATGACCTAAGGAAGCATAGTAACCACCCCGCCATGATCGTTCCTCCTTTTTTGTGTTTTTCGGCCAAACAACTAGAATTGCGCGCGATTTGCATATTTTCGTGTGCTATAGCTTACGCCTTCCGAGTGGTCCCGGGAGCCGTGGACCCCGATCGCCTAAAATTTTCCGGGCCATCAAATACAACCTAAGGAACCATAGTCACCGCCCCGCCATGATCGTTCCTCATTTATTGCATTTTTCGGCCAAAAAACTAGAATTTCGCCCGATTCCCATATTGTTGTGTGCTATCGCCCACGCCTTCCGAGTGGGTCGGGCCCCCCGGAGCCGGATCGCCTAAAAATTTTCCGGACTATCAAATACGACCTAAGGAACCATAGTCACCGCCCCGCCATGATCGTTCCTAGTCTTTTGCATTTTTCAGCCAAAAAACTAGAATTCCGCGCGATTTCCATATTTTCTTGTGCTTTAGCCCACGCCTTCCAAGGGGTCCCGGGAATCCCGAACCCCGATCGCCTAAAAATTTTCCGGGCCATCAAATACGACCTAAGGAACCATAGTAACAACCCCGCCATGATCGTTCCTCATTTTTTGCGTTTTTCGGCCAAACAACTAGAATTACGCCCGATTACAATATTTTTGTCTGATATTGCCCACCCTTCCAAGTGGTTCCAGGACCCCCGGACCCCGATCGCCTAAAATTTTTCCGGGACGTCAAATATGACCTAAGGAACCATAGTAACTGCCCCGCCATTATCGTTTCTCAGTTTTTGCATTTTTCGGCCAAAAAACTAGAATTTCGCCCGATTTCCATATTTTCGTGTGCTATAGCTTACGCCTTCCGAGTGGTCCCGGGAGCCATGGACCCCGATCGCCTAAAATTTTTCGGGCCATCAAATACGACCTAAGGAACCATAGTCACCGCTCCGCCATGATCGTTCCTCATTTATTGCGTTTTATTCTAGTTTTTTGGCCGAAAAATGTAAAAAATGAGGAACGATCATGGCGAGGCGGTGACTATGGTTCCTTAGGTCCTAATTGATTGCCCGAAAATTTTTTAGGCGATCCGAGTCCGGCGGCCCGGCCCACTCAGAAGGCGTGGGCAATAGCACACAAAAATATGGTAATCGGGCGGAATTCTAGTTTTTTGCCCGAAAAATGCAACAAATGAGGAATGATCATGGCTGGGCGGTGACTATGGTTCCTTAGGTCATATTTTATAGTCCGAAAAAATTTTAGGCGATAGGGGTCCGGATTTCCCGGGTTCACTTGGAAGGCGTGGGCTATAGGACACGAAAATATGGGAATCGCGCGGAATTCTCGTTTTTTGGCCGAAAAATAGAAAAAACTAGGAACGATCATGGCTAGGCGTTGACTATGGTTCCTTAGGTCTTATTTGATAGTCCGGAAAAATTTTAGGCGATCGGGGTCCGGAGACCCGGGACCACTCGGAAGGCGTGGGCTATAACACACGAAAATATGGGATAGCGCGGAAATCTAGTTGTTTGGCCGAAAAACGCAAAAAATGAGGAACGATCATGGCGGGGCAGATACTATGGTTCCTTAGGTCGTATTTGATAGTCCGGATAAATATTAGGCGATAGGGGTCCGGAGACCCGGGACCACTCGGAAGGCGTGGGCTATAATACACAAAAATATGGGAATCGCGCGGAATTCTAGTTGTTTGGCCGAAAAATGCAAAAATGAGGATCGATCATGGCGGGGCGGATACTATGGTTCCTTAGGTCGTATTTGATAGTCCGGAAAAATATTAGGCGATAGGGGTCCGGAGACCCGGGACCACTCGGAAGGCGTGGGCTATAACACACAAAAATATGGGATCGCGCGGAATTCTAGATGTTTGGCCGAAAAATGCATTTGTGTGCGCCCACGCCTTCCGAGTGGGCCGGGCCGCCGGACTCGGATCGTCTAAAAAATTTTCGGGCCATCAATTAGGACCTAAGGAACCATAGTCACTACCTCGCCATGATCGTTCCTCATTTTTTTGATTTTATGGCCAAAAAACTCGAATTCCGCCTGATTCCCATATTTTTGTGTGCTATCGCCCACGCCTTCCGAGTGGGTCGGGCCCCCCGGAGCCGAATCGCCTAAAAATTTTCCGGACTATCAAATACGACCTAAGGAACCATAGTCACTGCCCCGCCATGATCGTTCCTAGTCTTTTGCGTTTTTCGGCCAAAAAACTAGAATTCCGCGCGATTTCCATATTTTCGTGTGCTTTAGCCCACGCCTTCCAAGGGGTCCCGGGAACCCCGAACCCCGATCGCCTAAAAAATTTCCGGGCCTTCAAATATGACCTAAGGAAGCATAGTAACCACCCCGCCATGATCGTTCCTCATTTTTTGTGTTTTTCGGCCAAACAACTAGAATTGCGCGCTATCCCATATTTTTTTGTGTTATAGCCCATGCCTTCCGAGTGGTCCCGGGTCTCCGGACCCCTATCGCCTAAAATTTTTCCGGACTATCAAATAAGACCTAAGGAACCATAGTCACCGCCCAGCCATGATCGTTCCTCATTTTTTGCGTTTTTCGGCCAAATAACTAGAATTCCGTGCGATTCCCATATTTTTGTGTGTAATAGCCCACGCCTTCCGAGTGGTCCCGGGACCTCCTGACCCCTATCGACTAATATTTTTTCGGACTATCAAATAAGACCAAAGGAACCATAGTCACCGCCCAGCCATGATCATTCCTCATTTGTTGCGTTTTTCGGCCAAACAAACTAGAATTCCGCCCGATTACAATATTTTTGTGTGCTATTGCCCAACCTTCCAAGTGGTGCCGGGACCCCCGGACCCCGATCGCCTAAAATTTTTCCGGGCCGTCAAATACGACCTAAGGAACTATAGTAACCGCCCCGCCATCATCGTTTCTCATTTTTTGCATTTTTCGGCCAAAAAACTAGAATTACGCCCGATTCCCATATTTTCGTGTGCTATACCCACGCCTTCCAAGTGGTCCGGGGAGCCGCGGACCCCGATCGCCTAAAATTTTTTCGGACTATCAAATACGACCTAAGGTACCATAGTCACTGCCCTACCATGATCGTTCCAAATGCTTTGCAGTTTTCGGCCAAACAACTAGAACTCCGCGCGATTTGTATATTTTTTTGTGCTATAGCTTACGCCTTCCGAGTGGTCCCGGGAGCCGTGGACCCCGATCGCCTAAAATTTTCCGGGCCATCAAATACGACCTAAGGAACCATAGTCACCGCCCCGCCATGATCGTTCCTCATTTTTTGGCCAAAAAACTAGAATTCCGCCCGATTCCCATATTTTTGTGTGCTATCGCCCACGCCTTCCGAGTGGGTCGGGCCCCCCGGAGCCGGATCGCCTAAAAATTTTCCGGACTATCAAATACGACCTAAGGAACCATAGTCACCGCCCCGCCATGATCGTTCCTAGTCTTTTGCGTTTTTCAGCCAAATAACTAGAATTCCGCGCGATTTCCATATTTTCGTGTGCTTTAGCCCACGCCTTCCAAGGGGTCCCGGGAACCCCGAACCCCGATCGCCTAAAAAGTTTCCGGGCCATCAAATACGACCTAAGGAACCATAGTAACAACCCCGCCATGATCGTTCCTCATTTTTTGCGTTTTTCGGCCAAACAACTAGAATTCCGCGCGATTCCCATATTTTTGTGTGTTATAGCCCACTCCTTCCGAGTGGTCCCGGGACCTCCTGAACCCTATCGCCTAAAATTTTTCAGGACTATCAAATATGACCTAAGGAACCATAGTAACCGCCCCGCCATTATCGTTTCTCAGTTTTTGCATTTTTCGGCCAAAAAACTAGAATTTCGCCCGATTCCCATATATTCGTGTGCTATAGCTTACGCCTTCCGAGTGGTCCCGGGAGCCGTGGACCCCGATCGCCTAAAATTTTCCGGGCCATCAAATACGACCTAAGGAACCATAGTCACCGCCCCGCCATGATCGTTCCTCATTTATTGCGTTTTTCGGCCAAAAAACTAGAATTTCGCTCGATTACCATATTTTTGTGTGCGCCCACGCCTTCCGAGTGGGCCGGGCCGCCGGACTCGGATCGCCTAAAAACTTTTCGGGCCATCAATTAGGACCTAAGGAACCATAGTCACCGCCTCGCCATGATGGTTCCTTATGTTTTGCATTTTTTGGCCAAAAAACTAGAATTCCGCCCGATTCCCATATTTTTGTGTGCTATCGCCCACGCCTTCCGAGTGGGTCGGGCCCCCCGAAGCCGAATCGCCTAAAAATTTTCCGGACTATCAAATACGACCTAAGGAACCATAGTCACTGCCCCGCCATGATCGTTCCTAGTCTTTTGCGTTTTTCGGCCAAAAAACTAGAATTCCGCACGATTTCCATATTTTCGTGTGCTTTAGCCCACGCCATCCAAGGGGTCCCGGGAACCCCGAACCCCGATCGCCTAAAAATTTTCCGGGCCATCAAATAGTCCGGAAAAATTTTAGGCGATAGGGGTCCGGAGGTCCCGGGACCACTCGAAAGGCGTGGGCTATAACACACAAAAATATAGGATCGCGCGGAATTCTAATTGTTTGGCCAAAAAACGCAAAAAATGAGGAACGATCATGGCGGGGCGGATACTATGGTTCCTTAGGTCATATTTGATAGTCCGGAAAAATTTTAGGCGATAGGGGTCCGGAGGTCCCGGGACCACTCGGAAGGTGTGGGCTATAACACACAAAAATATGGGAATCGCGCGGAAGTCTTTTTCAGTAACTTGCAAAAAATGTGGAAAGATCTTGGCAGGGCGGTGACTATGGTTCCTTTGGTCTTATTTGATAGTCCGGAAAAATATTAGGCGATAGGGGTCCGGAGGTCCCGCGACCACTCGGAAGGCGTGGGCTATAACACACAAAAATATGGGAATCGCGCGGAAGTCTTTTCAGAAACTTGCAAAAAATGTGGAAAGATCTTGGCAGGGCGGTGACTATGGTTCCTTTGGTCATATTTGATAGTCCGGAAAAATATTAGGAGATAGGGGTCCGGAGGTCCCGCGACCACTCGGAAGGCGTGGGCTATAACACACAAAAATATGGGAATCGCGCGGAATTCTAGTTGTTTGGCCGAAAAACGCAAAAAATGAGGAACGATCATGGCGGGGCGGATACTATCGTTCCTTAGGTCGTATTTGATAGTCCGAAAAAATTTTAGGCGATAGGGGTCCGCGGCTCCCCGAACCACTTGGAAGGCGTGGGTATAGCACACGAAAATATGGGAATCGAGCGTAATTCTAGTTTTTTGGCCGAAAAATAAGAAACGATGATGGCGGGGCGGTTACTATGGTTCCTTAGGTCGTATTTGACGGCCCGGAAAATTTTTAGGCGATCGGGGTCCGGGGGTCCCGCAACCACTTGGAAGGGTGGGCAATAGCACACAAAAATATTGTAATCGGGCGGAATTCTAGTTTTTTGGCCGAAAAACGCAACAAATGAGGAATGATCATGGCTGGGCGGTGACTATGGTTCCTTAGGTCATATTTGATAGTCTGGAAAAATTTTAGGCGATAGGGGTCCGGATTTCTCGAGTTCACTTGGAAGGCGTGGGCTATAGGACACGAAAATATGGGAATCGCGCGGAATTCTAGTTTTTTGGACGAAAAAATGAAAAAACTAGGAACGATCATGGCTGAGCGGTGACTATGGTTCCTTAGGTCTTATTTGATAGTCCGGAAAAATTTTAGGCGATCGGGGTCCGGGGACCCGGGACCACTCGGAAGGCGTGGGCTATAACACACGAAAATATGGGATAGCGCGGAATTCTAGTTGTTTGGCCGAAAAACGCAAAAAATGAGGAACGATCATGGCGGGGCGGATACTATGATTTCTTAGGTCGTATTTGGTAGTCCGAAAAAATTTTAGGCGATAGGGGTCCGGAGGTCCCGGAACCACTCGGAAGGTGTGGGCTATAATACACAAAAATATGGGAATCGCGCGGAATTCTAGTTGTTTGGCCGAAAAATGCAAAAAATGAGGAACGATCATGGCGGGGCGGATACTATGGTTCCTTAGGTCGTATTTGATAGTCCGGAAAAAATTTAGGCGATCGGGGTCCGCGGCTCCCCGGACCACTTGGAAGGCGTGGGTATAGCACACGAAAATATGGGAATCAGGCGTAATTCTAGTTTTTTGGCTGAAAAATGAGAAACGATGATGGCGGGGCGGTTACTATAGTTCCTTAGGTCGTATTTGACGGCCCGGAAAATTTTTAGGCGATCGGGGTCCGGTGGTCCCGCAACCACTTGGAAGGGTGGGCAATAGCACACAAAAATATTGTAATCGGGCGGAATTCTACTTTTTTGGCCGAAAAACGCAACAAATGAGGAATGATCATGGCTGGGCGGTGACTATGGTTCCTTAGGTCGTATATGATAGTCCGGAAAAATTTTAGGCGAGAGGGGTCCGGATTTCCCGGGTTCACTTGGAAGGCGTGGGCTATAGGACACGAAAATATGGGAATCGCGCGGAATTCTAGTTTTTTGGCCGAAAAAATGAAAAAACTAGGAACGATCATGGCTGGGCGGTGACTATGGTTCCTTAGGTCTTATTTGATAGTCCGGAAAAATTTTAGGCGATCGGGGTCCGGAGACCCGGGACCACTCGGAAGGCGTGGGCTATAACACACGAAAATATGGGATAGCGCGGAATTCTAGTTGTTTGGCCGAAAAATGCAAAAAATGAGGAACGATCATGGCGGGGCGGATACTATGATTTCTTAGGTCGTATTTGGTAGTCCGGAAAAATTTTAGGCGATAGGGGTCCGGAGGTCCCGGAACCACTCGGAAGGTGTGGGCTATAATACACAAATATATGGGAATCGCGCGGAATTCTAGTTGTTTGGCCGAAAAACGCAAAAAATGAGGAATGATCATGGCGGGGCGGATACTATGGTTCCTTAGGTCGTATTTGATAGTCCGGAAAAATATTAGGCGATAGGGGTCCGGAGACCCGGGACCACTCGGAAGGCGTGGGATATAACACACGAAAATATGGGATAGTGCGGAATTCTAGTTGTTTGGCCGAAAAACGCAAAAAATGAGGAACGATCATGGCGGGGCGGATACTATGGTTCCTTAGGTCGTATTTGGTAGTCCGGAAAAATTTTAGGCGATAGGGGTCCGGAGGTCCCGGAACCACTCGGAAGGTGTGGGCTATAATACACAAAAATATGGGAATCGCGCGGAATTCTAGTTGTTTGGCCGAAAAATGCAAAAAATGAGGAACGATCATGGCGGGGCGGATACTATGGTTCCTTAGGTCGTATTTGATAGTCCGGAAAAATATTAGGCGATAGGGGTCCGGAGACCCGGGACCACTCGGAAGGCGTGGGCTATAACACACAAAAATATGGGATCGCGCGGTATTCTAGTTGTTTGGCCGAAAAACGCAAAAAATGAGGGACGATCATTTCGGGGCAGATACTATGGTTCCTTAGGTCGTATTTGATAGTCCGGAAAAATTTTAGGCGATAGGGGTCCGGAGGTCCCGGGACCACTCGGAAGGTGTGGGCTATAACACACAAAAATTTGGGAATCGCGCGGAATTCTAGCTGTTTGGCCGAAAAAGGCAAAAATGAGGAACGATCATGGCGGGGCGGATACTATGGTTCCTTAGGTCGTATTTGATAGTCCGGGAAAATTTTAGGCGATAGGGGTCAGGAGGTCCCGGGACCACTCGGAAGGCATGGGCTATAACACACAAAAATATGGGAATCGCGCGGAATTCTAGTCTTGCAAAAAATGTGGAAAGATCTTGGCAGGGCGGTGACTATGGTTCCTTTGGTCTTATTTGATAGTCCGGAAAAATATTAGGCGATATGGGTCCGGAGGTCCCGCGACCACACAAAAATATGGGAATCGCGCGGAATTCTAGTTGTTTGGCCGAAAAACGCAAAAAATGAGGAACGATCATGGCGGGGAGGATACTATGGTTCCTTAGGTCGTATTTGATAGTCCGGAAAAATTTTAGGCGATAGGGGTCCGGAGTTCACGGGTTCACTTGGAAGGCGTGGGCTATAGGACACGAAAATATGGGAATCGCGCGGAATTCTAGTTTTTTGGCCGAAAAACGGAAAAAACTAGGAACGATCATGGCTGGGCGGTGACTATGGTTCCTTAGGTCTTATTTGATAGTCCGGAAAATTTTTAGGCGATAGGGGTCCGGAGACCCGGGACCACTCGGAAGGCGTGGGCTATAACACACAAAAATATGGGATCGCGCGGTATTCTAGTTGTTTGGCCGAAAAAGGCAAAAAATGAGGAACGATCATTTCAGGGCGGATACTATGGTTCCTTAGGTCGTATTTGATAGTCCGGAAAAATTTTAGGCAATAGGGGTCCGGAGGTCCCGGGACCACTCGGAAGGTGTGGGCTATAACACACAAAAATTTGGGAATCCCGCGGAATTCTAGTTGTTTGGCCGAAAAAGGCAAAAATGAGGAACGATCATGGCGGGGCGGATACTATGGTTCCTTAGGTCATATTTGATAGTCCGGGAAAATTTTAGGCGATAGGGATCAGGAGGTCCCGGGACCACTCGGAAGGCATGGGGTATAACACATAAAAATATGGGAATCGCGCGGAATTCTAGTCTTTTGGCCGAAAAACGCAAAAAATGAGGAACGATCATGGCGGGGTGGTTACTATGGTTCCTTAGGTCGTATTTGATGGCCCGGAAAATTTTTAGGCGATCGGGGTTCGGGGTTCCCGGGACCCCTTGGAAGGCGTGAGCTAAATTTAGCACACGAAAATATGGAAATCGCGCGGAATTCTAGTTTTTTGGCTGAAAAACGCAAAAGACTAGGAACGATCATGGCGGGGCGGTGACTATGGTTCCTTAGGTCATATTTGATAGTCCGGAAAATTTTTAGGCGATCCGGCTCCGGGGGGCCCGACCCACTCGGAAGGCGTGGGCGATAGCACACAAAAATATGGGAATCAGGCGGAATTCTAGTTTTTTGGCCAAAAAATGCAAAAAATGAGGAACGATCATGGCGAGGTGGTGACTATGGTTCCTAAGGTCCTAATTGATGGCCCGAAAACTTTTTAGGCGATCCGAGTCCAGCGGCCCGGCCCACTCGGAAGCTGTGGGCAATAGCATACAAAAATATGGTAATCGAGCGGAATTCTAGTTTTTTGGCCGAAAAACGCAATAAATGAGGATCGATCATGGCGGGGCGGTGACTATGGTTCCTTAGGTCGTATTTGATAGTCCGGAAAATTTTAGGCGATAGGGGTCCGGAGTTCCCGGGTTCACTTGGAAGGCGTGGGCTATAGGACACGAAAATATGGGAATAGCGCGGAATTCTAGTTTTTTGGCCGAAAAACGGAAAATACTAGGAACGATCATGGCTGGGCGGTGACTATGGTTCCTTAGGTCTTATTTGATAGTCCGGAAAATTTTTAGGCGATAGGGGTCCGGAGCCCCGGGACCACTCGGAAGGCGTGGGCTATAACACACAAAAATATGGGATCGCGCGGTATGCTAGTTGTTTTGCCGAAAAACGCAAAAAATGAGGAACGATCATTTTGGGGCGGATACTATGTTTACTTAGGTCGTATTTGATAGTCCGGAAAAATTTTAGGCGATAGGGGTCCGGAGGTCCCGGGACCACTCGGAAGGTGTGGGCTATAACACACAAAAATTTGGGAATCGCGCGGAATTCTAGTTGTTTGGCCGAAAAAGGCAAAAATGAGGAACGATCATGGCGGGGCGGATACTATGGTTCCTTAGGTCGTATTTGATAGTCCGGGAAAATTTTAGGCGATAGGGGTCAGGAGGTCCCGGGACCACTCGGAAGGCATGGGGTATAACACACAAAAATATGGGAATCGCGCGGAATTCTAGTCTTTTGCCCGAAAAACGCAAAAAATGAGGAACGATCATGGCGGGGTGGTTACTATGGTTCCTTAGGTCGTATTTGATGGCCCGGAAAATTTTTAGGCGATCGGGGTTCGGGGTTCCCGGGACCCCTTGGAAGGCGTGGGCTAAAGCACACGAAAATATGGAAATCGCGCGGAATTCTAGTTTTTTGGCTGAAAAACGCAAAAGACTAGGAACGATCATGGCGGGGCGGTGACTATGGTTCCTTAGGTCGTATTTGATAGTCCAGAAAATTTTTAGGCGATCCGGCTCCGGGGGCCTGACCCACTCGGAAGGCGTGGGCGATAGCACACAAAAATATGGGAATCGGGCGGAATTCTAGTTTTTTGGCCAAAAAATTCAAAAAATGAGGAACGATCATGGCGAGGCGGTGACTATGGTTCCTTAGGTCCTAATTGATGGCCCGAAATATTTTTAGGCGATCCGAGTCCGGCGGCCCGGCCCACTCGGAAGGCGTGGGCAATAGCACACAAAAATATGGTAATCGAGCGGAATTCTAGTTTTTTGGCCGAAAAATGCAATAAATGAGGAACGATCATGGCGGGGCGGTGACTATGGTTCCTTAGGTCGTATTTGACAGTCCGTAAAAATTTTAGGCGATAGGGGTCCGGAGTTCCCGGGTTCACTTGGAAGGCGTGGGCTATAGGACACGAAAATATGGGAATCGCGCGGAATTCTAGTTTTTTGGCCGAAAAACGGAAAAAACTAGGAACGATCATGGCTGGGCGGTGACTATGGTTCCTTAGGTCTTATTTGATAGTCCGTAAAATTTTTAGGCGATAGGGGTCCGGAGACCCGGGACCACTCGGAAGGTGTGGGCTATAACACACAAAAATATGGGATAGCGCGGAATTCTAGTTGTTTGGCCGAAAAACGCGAAAAATGAGGAACGATGATGGCGGGGCGGATACTATGGTTCCTTAGGTCGTATTTGATAGTCCGGAAAAATTTTAGGCGATAGGAGTCCGGAGGTCCCGGGACCATTCGGAAGGCGTGGGCTATAACACACAAAAATATGGGAATCGCGCGGAATTCTAGTTGTTTGGCCGAAAAACGCAAAAAATGAGGAATGATAATGGCGGGGTGGATACTATGGTTCCTTAGGTCGTATTTGATAGTCCGAAAAAATTTTAGGCGATAGGGGTCAGGAGGTCCCGGGACCACTCGGAAGGCGAGGGCTACACACAAAAATTTGGGAATCGCGCGGAATTCTAGTTGTTTGGCCGAAAAATGCAAAAAATGAGGGACGATCATGGTGGGGTGGTTACTATGGTTCCTTAGGTGGTATTTGATTGCCCGGAAAATTTTTAGGCGATCGGGGTTCGGGGTTCCCGGGACCCCTTGGAAGGCGTGGGCTAAAGCACACGAAATTATGGAAATCGCGCGGAATTCTTGTTTTTTGGCTGAAAAACGCAAAAGACTAGGAACGATCATGGCTGGGCGATGACTATGGTTCCTTAGGTCGTATTTGATAGTCCGGAAAATTTTTAGGCGATCCGGCTCCGGGGTGCCCGACCCACTCGGAAGGCGTGGGCGATAGCATACAAAAATATGGGAATCGGGCGGAATTCTAGTTTTTTGGCCAAAAAATGCAAAAAATGAGGAACGATCATGGCGAGGCGGTGACTATTGTTCCTTAGGTCCTAATTGATGGCCCGAAATTTTTTTAGGCGATCCGAGTCCGGCGGCCCGGCCCACTCGGAAGGCGTGGGCAATAGCACACAAAAATATGGTAATCGAGCGGAATTCTAGTTTTTTGGCCGAAAAATGCAATAAATGAGGAACGATCATGGCGGGGGCGGTGACTACGGTTCCTTAGGTCGTATTTGATAGTCCGGAAAAATTTTAGGCGATAGGGGTCCGGAGTTCCCGGGTTCACTTGGAAGGCGTGGGCTATAGGACACGAAAATATGGGAATCGCGCGGAATTCTAGTTTTTTTGGCCGAAAAACGGAAAAAACTAGGAACGATCATGGCTGGGCGGTGACTATGGTTCCTTAGGTCTTATTTGATAGTCCGGAAAATTTTTAGGCGATAGGGGTCCGGAGCCCCGGGACCACTCGGAAGGCGTGGGCTATAACACACAAAAATATGGGATCGCGCGAAATTCTAGTTGTTTGGCCAAAAAACGCGAAAAATGAGGAATGATGATGGCGGGGCGGATACTATGGTTCCTTAGGTCATATTTGATAGTCCAAAAAAAATTTAGGCGATAGGGGTCCGGAGGTCCAGGGACCACTCGGAAGGCGTGGGCTATAACACACAAAAATATGGGAATCGCGCGGAATTCTAGTTGTTTGGCCGAAAAACACAAAAAATGAGGAATGATAATGGCGGGGTGGATACTATGGTTCCTTAGGTCGTATTTGATAGTCCGGAAAAAATTTAGGCGATAGGGGTCAGGAGGTCCCGGGACCACTCGGAAGGCGTGGGCTACACACAAAAATATGGGAATCGCGCGGAATTCTAGTTGTTTGGCCGAAAAATGCAAAAAATGAGGAACGATCATGGCGGGGTGGTTACTATGGTTCCTTAGGTCGTATTTGATGGCCCGGAAAATTTTTAGGCGATCGGGGTTCGGGGTTCCCGGGACCCCTTGGAAGGCGTGGGCTAAAGCACACGAAAATATGGAAATCGCGCGGAATTCTAGTTTTTTGGCTGAAAAACACAAAAGATTAGGAACGATCATGGCGGGGCGGTAACTATGTTTCCTTAGGTCCTAATTGATGGCCCGGAAATTTTTTAGGCGGACCGAGTCCGGCGGCCCGGCCCACTCGGAAGGCGTGGGCAATAGCACACAAAAATATGGTAATCGAGCGAAATTCTAGTTTTTTGGCCGAAAAACGCAATAAATGAGGAACGATCATGGCGGGGCGGTGACTATGGTTCCTTAGGTCGTATTTGATGGCCCGGAAAATTTTAGGCGATCGGGGTCCACGGCTCCCGGGACCACTCGGAAGGGGTAAGCTATAGGACACGAAAATATGCAAATCACGCGGAGTTCTAGTTTTTTGGCCGAAAAATGCAAAGCATTTGGAACGATCATGGTGGGGCGGTGACTATGGTACCTTAGGTCGTATTTGATAGTCCGGAAAATTTTTAGGCGATAGGGGTCCGGAGTTCCCGGGTTCACTTCGAAGGCGTGGGCTATAGGACACGAAAATATGGGAATCGCGCGGAATTCTAGTTTTTTGGCCGAAAAACGGAAAAAACTATGAACGATCATGGCTGGGCGGTGACTATGGTTCCTTAGGTCTTATTTGATAGTCCGCAAAAAATTTTAGGCGATAGGGGTCCGGAGACCCGGGACCACTCGGAAGGCGAGGGCTATAACACACAAAAATATGGGATCGCGCGGAATTCTAGTTGTTTGGCCGAAAAACGCAAAAACATAAGGAATGATCATGGCGGGGCGGATACTATGGTTCCTTAGGTCGTATTTGATAGTCCGGAAAAATTTTAGGCGATAGGGGTCCGGAGGTCCCGGGACCACTCGGAAGGTGTGGGCTATAACACACAAAAATATGGGAATCGCGCGGAATTCTAGTTGTTTGGCCGAAAAACGCAAAAAATAAGGAACGATCATGGCGGGGCGGATACTATGGTTCCTTAGGTCGTATTTGATTGCTCGGAAAAATTTTAGGCGATCGGGGTCCACGGCTCTTGGGACCACTCGGAATGCGTGGGTATAGCACAAGAAAATATGGGAATCGGGCGAAATTCTAGGTCTTTTTCAGTAACATGCAAAAAATGTGGAAAGATCTTGGCAGGGCGGTGACTATGGTTCCTTTGGTCTTATTTGATAGTCCGGAAAAATATTAGGCGATAGGGGTCCGGAGGTCCCGGGACCACTCGGAAGGCGTGGGCTATAACACACAAAAATATGGGAATCGCGCGGAATTCTAGTTGTTTGGCCGAAAAATGCATAAAATGAGGAACGATCATGGCGGGGCGGATACTATGGTTCCTTAGGTCGTATTTGATAGTCCGGAAAATTTTTAGGCGATAGGGGTCAGGAGGTCCCGGGACCACTCGGAAGGCATGGGCTATAACATACAAAAATATGTGAATCGCGCGGAATTCTAGTTGTTTGGCCGAAAAACGCAAAAAATGAGGAACGATCATGGCGGGGTGGTTACTATGGTTCCTTAGGTCGTATTTGATGGCCCGAAAAATTTTTAGGCGATCGGGGTTCGGGTTTCCCGGGACCCCTTGGAAGGCGTGAGCTAAATTTAGCACACGAAAATATGGAAATCGCGCGGAATTCTAGTTTTTTGGCTAAAAAACGCAAAAGACTATGAACGATCATGGCGGGGTGGTGACTATGGTTCCTTAGGTTGTATTTGACAGTCCGGAAAATTTTTTGGCGATCCGGCTCCGGGGGGCCCGACCCACTCGGAAGGCGTAGGCGATAGCACACAAAAATATGGGAATCAGGCGGAATTATAGTTTTTTGGCCAAAAAATGCAAAAAATAAGGAACGATCATGGCGAGGCGGTGACTATGAAACCTTAGGTCCTAATTGATGGTCCGAAAATTTTTTAGGCGATGCGAGTCCGGCGGCCCGGCCCACTTGGAAGGCGTGGGCAATAGCACACAAAAATATGATAATCGAGCGAAATTCTAGTTTTTTGGCTGAAAAACGCAATAAATGAGGAACGATCATGGCTGGGCGATGACTATGGTTCCTTAGGTCGTATTTGATGGCCCGAAAATTTTTTGGCGATCGGGGTCCACTGCTCCCGGGACCACTCGGAAGGCGTGGGCTATAACACACAAAAATATGGGAATCGCACGGAATTCTAGTTGTTTGGCCGAAAAATGCAAAAAATGAGGAACGATCATGGTGGGGCGGATACAATGGTTCCTTAGGTCATATTTGATAGTCCGGAAAAATTTTAGGCGATAGGGGTCCGGAGACCCGGGACCACTCGGATGGCGTGGGCTATAACACACAAAAATACGGGATCGCACGGAATTCTAGTTGTTTGGCCGAAAAATGCAAAAAATGAGGAACGATCATCGCGGGGCGGATACTATGGTTCCTTAGGTTGTATTTGATAATCTTAAAAAATTTTAGGCGATAGGGGTCCGGAGGTCCCGGGACCACTCGGAAGGTGTGGGCTATAACACACAAAAATATGGGAATCGCGTGGAATTCTATTTGTTTGGCCGAAAAACGCAAAAAATAAGGAACGATCATGGCGGGGCGGATACTATGGTTCCTTAGGTCATATTTGATTGCCCGGAAAAATTTTAGGCGATCGGGGTCCGCGGTTCTTGGGACCACTCGGAATGCGTGGGTATTGCATACGAAAATATGGGAATCGGGCGAAATTCTAGGTCTTTTTCAGTAACATGCAAAAAATGTGGAAAGATCTTGGCAGGGCGGTGACTATGGTTCCTTTGATCTTATTTGATAGTCCGGAAAAATATTAGGCGATAGGGGTCCGGAGGTCCCGGGACCACTCGGAAGGCGTGGGCTATAACACACAAAAATATGGGAATCGCGCGGAATTCTAGTTGTTTGGCCGAAAAACGCAAAAAATGAGGAACGATCATGGCGGGGCGGATACTATGGTTCCTTAGGTCGTATTTGATAGTCCGGAAAAATTTTAGGCGATAGGGGTCTGGAGGTCCCTGGACCACTCGGAAGGCGTGGGCTATAACACACAAAAATATGTGAATCGCGCGGAAATCTAGTTGTTTGGCCGAAAAACGCAAAAAATAAGGAACGATCATGGCGAGGCGGTGACTATGGTTCCTTAGGTCCTAATTGATGGCCCGAAAATTTTTTAGGCGATCCGAGTCCGGCGGCCCGGCCTACTTGGAAGGCGTGGGCAATAGCACACAAAAATATGGTAATCGAGCGGAATTCTAGTTTTTTGGCCGAAAAAGGAAATAAATGAGGAACGATCATGGCGGGGCGGTGACTATGGTTCCTTAGGTCGTATTTGATGGCCCGGAAAATTTTAGGAGATCGGGGTCCACGGCTCCCGGGACCACTCGGAAGGCGTAAGCTATATCACACTAAAATATGCAAATCGCGCAGAGTTCTAGTTTTTTGGCCGAAAAATGCAAAGCATTTGGAACGATCATGGTGGGGCGGTGACTATGGTACCTTAGGTCATATTTGATAGTCCGGAAAAATTTTAGGCGATCGGGGTCCGCGGCTCCCCGGACCACTTGGAAGGCGTGGGTATAGCACATGAAAATATGGGAATCGGGCGTAATTCTAGTTTCTTGGCCGAAAAATGCAAAAAATGAGAAACGATGATGGCGGGGCGGTTACTATGGTTCCTTAGGTCGTATTTGACGGGCCGGAAAAATTTTAGGCGATCGGGTTCCGGGGGTCCCGGAACCACTTGGAAGGGTGGGCAATAGCACAAGAAAATATTGTAATCGGGCGGAATTCTAGTTTTTTGGCCGAAAAATGCAACAAATGAGGAATGATCATGGCTGGGCAGTGAATATGGTTTCTTAGGTCGTATTTGATAGTCCGGAAAAGTTTTAGGCGATAGGGGTCCGGAGTTCCCGGGTTAACTTGGAAGGCGTGGGCTATAGGACACGAAAATATGGGAATCGCGCGGAATTCTAGTTTTTTGGCCGAAAAATAGAAAAAACTAGGAACGATCATGGCGGGGCGGTGGCTATGGTTTCTTAGGTTGTATTTGATAGTCCGGAAAATTTTTAGGCGATCCGGCTCCGTGGCGCCCGACCCACTCGGAAGGGGTGGGCGATAGCACACAAAAATATGGGAATCGGGCGAAATTCTAGTTTTTCTGCCAAAAAATGCAAAACATAAGGAACGATCATGGCGGGGCGGATACTATGGTTCCTTAGGTCGTATTTGATAGTCCGGAAAAATTTTAGGCGATAGGGGTCCGGAGGTCCCGGGACCACTCGGAAGGTGTGGGCTATAACACACAAAAATATGGGAATCGCGCGGAATTCTAGTTGTTTGGCCGAAAAACGCAAAAAATAAGGAACGATCATGGCGGGGTGGATACTATGGTTCCTTAGGTCGTATTTGATAGTCCGAAAAAATTTTAGGCAATAGGGGTCAGGAGGTCCTGGGACCACTCGGAAGGCGTGGGCTATAACACATAAAAATATGGGAATCGCGCGGAATTCTAGTTGTTTGGCCGAAAAATGCAAAAAATATAGGAACGATCATGGCGGGGTGGTTACTATGGTTCCTTAGGTCGTATTTGATGGCCCGGAAAATTTTTAGGCAATCGGGGTTCGGGGTTCCCAGGACCCCTTGGAAGGCGTGGGCTAAAGCACACGAAAATATGGAAATCGCGCGGAATTCTAGTTTTTTGGCTGAAAAATGCAAAAGACTAGGAACGATCATGGCGGGGCGGTGACTATGGTTCCTTAGGTCGTATTTGATAGTCCGGAAAATTTTTAGGCGATCCGGCTCCGGGGGGCCCGACCCACTCAGAAGGCGTGGGCGATAGCACACAAAAATATGAGAATCGTGCGGAATTCTAGTTTTTTGGCCAAAAAATGCAAAAAATGATGAACGATCATGGCGAGGCGGTGACTAAGGTTCCTTAGGTCGTATTTGGTGGCCCGGAAAATTTTAGGCGATCGGGGTCCACGGCTCCCGGGACCACTCGGAAGGCGTAAGCTATAGCACACTAAAATATGCAAATCGCGCGGAGTTCTAGTTTTTTGGCCGAAAAATGCGAAGCATTTGGAACAATCATGGTGGGGCGATGACTATGGTACCTTAGGTCGTATTTGATAGTCCGGAAAAATTTTAGGCGATAAGGGTCCGCGGCTCCCCGGACCACTTGGAAGGCGTGGGTATAGCACACGAAAATATGGGAATCGGGCGTAATTCTAGTTTTTTGGCCGAAATATGCGAAACGATGATGGAGGGGCGGTTACTATGGTTCCTTAGGTCGTATTTGACGGCCCGGAAAAATTTTAGGCGATCGGGGTACGGGGGTCCCGGAACCACTTGGAAGGGTGGGCAATAGCACACAAAAATATTGTAATCGTGCGGAATTCTAGTTTTTTGGCCGAAAAATGCAGAAAATGAGAAATGATGATGGCGGGGCGGTTACTATGGTTCCTTAGGTCGTATTTGACGGCCCGAAAAATTTTTAGGCGATAGGGGTTCGGAGGTCCCGAGAACACTCGGAAGGCATGGGCTATAACACACATAAATATGGGAATCGCGCGGAATTCTAGTTGTTTGGCCGAAAAACGCAAAAAATAAGGAACGATCATGGCGGGGTTGTTACTATGGTTCCTTAGGTCGTATTTGATGGCCCGGAAAATTTTTAGGCGATCGGGGTTCGGGGTTCCCGGGACCCCTTGGAAGGCGTGGGCTGAAGCACACGAAAATATGGAAATCGCGCGAAATTCTAGTTTTTTGGTTAAAAAACGCAAAAGACTAGGAACGATCATGGCGGGGTGGTGACTATGATTCCTTAGGTCGTATTTGATAGTCCGGAAAATTTTTAGGCGATCCGGCTCCGGGGGGCCCGACCCACTCGGAAGGCGTGGGCGATAGCACACAAAAATATGAGAATCGTGCGGAATTCTAGTTTTTTGGCCAAAAAATGCAAAAAATGATGAACGATCATGGTGAGGCGGTGACTATGGTTCCTTAGGTCGTATTTGGTGGCCCGGAAAATTTTAGGCGATCGGGGTCCACGGCTCCCGGGACCACTCGGAAGGCGTAAGCTATAGCACACCAAAATATGCAAATCGCGCGGAGTTCTACTTTTTTGGCCGAAAAATGCAAAGCATTTGGAACGATCATGGTGGGGCGGTGACTATGGTACCTTAGGTCGTATTTGATAGTCCGGAAAAATTTTAGGCGATCGGGGTCCGCGGCTCCCCGGACCACTTGGAAGGCGTGGGTATAGCACACGAAAATATGGGAATCGGGCGTAATTCTAGTTTTTTGGCCGAAAAATGAGAAACGATGATGGAGGGGCGGTTACTATGGTTCCTTAGGTCGTATTTGACGACCCGGAAAATTTTTAGGCGATCGGGGTCCGGGGGTCCCGGAACCACTTGGAAGGGTGGGCAATAGCACACAAAATAATTGTAATCGCGCGGACTTCTAGATTTTTGGCCGAAAAACGCAACAAATGAGGAATGATCATGGCTGGGCGGTGACTATGGTTCCTTAGGTCATATTTGATAGTCCGAAAAAATTTTAGGCGATAGGGGTCCGGAGGTCCCGGGACCACTCGGAAGGCATGGGCTATAACACACAAAAATATGGGAATCGCGCGGAATTCTAGTTGTTTGGCCGAAAAACGCAAAAAATGAGGAACGATCATGGCGGGGCGTATACTGTGGTTCCTTAGGTCGTATTTGATAGTCCGGAAAATTTTTAGGCGATAGGGGTCAGGAGGTCCCGGGACCACTCGGAAGACGTGGGCTATAACACACAAAAATATGGGAATCGCGCGGAATTCTAGTTGTTTGGCCGAAAAACGCAAAAAATGAGGAACGATCATGGCGGGGCGGATACTATGGTTCCTTAATTCGTATTTGATTGCCCGGAAAAATTTTAGGCGATCGGGGTCCACGGCTCTTGGGACCACTCGGAATGCGTGGGTATAGCACACGAAAATATGGGAATCGGGCGAAATTCTCGGTCTTTTTCAGTAACATGCAAAAAATGTGGAAAGATCTTGGCAGGGCGGTGACTATGGTTCCTTTGGTCTTATTTGATAGTCCGGAAAAATATTAGGCGATAGGGGTCCGGAGGTCCCGGGACCACTCGGAAGGCGTGGGCTATAACACACAAAAATATGGGAATCGCGTGGAATTCTAGTTGTTTGGCCGAAAAATGCATAAAATGAGGAATGATCATGGCGGGGCGGATACTATGGTTCCTTAGGTCGTAATTTGATAGTCCAGAAAATTTTTAGGCGATAGGGGTCAGGAGGTCCCGGGACCACTCGGAAGGCGTGGGCTATAACATACAAAAATATGGGAATCGCGCGGAATTCTAGTTGTTTGGCCGAAAAACGCAAAAAATGAGGAACGATCATGGCGGGGTGGTTACTATGGTTCCTTAGGTCGTATTTGATGGCCCGGAAAATTTTTAGGCGATCGGGGTTCGGGGTTCCCGGGACCCCTTGGAAGGCGTGAGCTAAATTTAGCACACGAAAATATGGAAATCGCGCGGAATTCTAGTTTTTTGGATAAAAAACGCAAAAGACTATGAACGATCATGGCAGGGCGGTGACTATGGTTCCTTAGGTCGTATTTGATAGTCCTAAAAAAATTTTGGCGATCCGGCTCCGGGGGGCCCGACCCACTCGGAAGGCGTAGGCGATAGCACACAAAAATATGGGAATCAGGCGGAATTATAGTTTTTTGGCCAAAAAATGCAAAAAATAAGGAACGATCATGGCGAGGCGGTGACTATGGTACCTTAGGTCCTAATTGATGGTCCGAAAATTTTTTAGGCGATCCGAGTCCGGCGGCCCGGCCCACTTGGAAGGCGTGGGCAATAGCACACAAAAATATGGTAATCGAGCGAAATTCTAGTTTTTTGGCTGAAAAACGCAATAAAAGAGGAACGATCATGGCTGGGCGGTGACTATGGTTCCTTAGGTCATATTTGATAGTCCGAAAAAATTTTAGGCGATAGGGGTCCGGAGGTCCCGGGACCACTCGGAAGGCATGGGCTATAAAACACAAAAATATGGGAATCGCGCGGAATTCTAGTTGTTTGGCCGAAAAACGCAAAAAATGAGGAACGATCATGGCGGGGCGGATACTATCGTTCCTTAGGTCGTATTTGATAGTCCGGAAAATTTTTAGGCAATAGGGGTCAGGAGGTCCCGGTACCACTCGGAAGACGTGGGCTATAACACACAAAAATATGGGAATCGCGCAGAATTCTAGTTGTTTGGCCGAAAAACGCAAAAAATGAGGAACGATCATGGCGGGGAGGATACTATGGTTCCTTAGGTCGTATTTGATTGCCCGGAAAAATTTTAGGCGATTGGGGTTCGGGGTTCCCGTGACCCCTTGGAAGGCGTGGGCTAAAGCACACGAAAATATGGAAATCGTGCGAAATTCTAGTTTTTTGGCTGAAAAACGCAAAAGACTAGGAACGATCATGGCGGGGCAGTGACTATGGTTTCTTAGGTCGTATTTGATAGTCCGGAAAATTTTTAGGCGATCCGGCTCCGGGGGGCCTGACCCACTCAGAAGGCATGGGTGATAGCACACAAAAATATGAGAATCGTGCGGAATTCTAGTTTTTTGGCCAAAAAATGCAAAAACTGTTGAACGATCATGGCGAGGCGGTGACTATGGTTCCTTAGGTCGAATTTGGTGGCCCGGAAAATTTTAGGCGATCGGGGTCCACGGCTCCCGGGACCACGGCTCCCGGGACCACTCGGAAGGCGTAAGCTATAGCACACCAAAATATGCAAATCGCGCGGAGTTCTACTTTTTTGGCCGAAAAATGCAAAGCATTTGGAACGATCATGGTGGGGCAGTGACTATGGAACCTTAGGTCATATTTGATAGTCCGGAAAAATTTTAGGCGATCCGGCTCCGGGGGGCCCGACCCACTCGGAAGGCGTGGGCGATAGCACACAAAAATATGGGAATCGGGCGGAATTCTAGTTTTTTGGCCAAAAAATGCAAAAAATTAGGAACGATCATGGCGAGGCGGTGACTATGGTTCCTTAGGTCCTAATTGATGGCCTGAAATTTTTTTAGGCGATCCGAGTCCGGCGGCCCGGCCCACTCGGAAGGCGTGGGCAATAGCACACAAAAATATGGTAATCGAGCGGAATTCTAGTTTTTTGGCCGAAAAATGCAATAAATGAGGAACGATCATGGCGGGGCGGTGACTATGGTTCCTTAGGTCGTATTTGATAGTCCGGAAAAATTTTAGGCGATAGGGGTCCGGAGTTCCCGGGTTCACTTGGAAGGCGTGGCCTATAGGACACGAAAATATGGGAATCGCGCGGAATTCTAGTTTTTTGGCCGAAAAACGGAAAAAACTAGGAACGATCATGGCTGGGCGGTGACTATGGTTCCTTAGGTCTTATTTGATAGTCTGGAAAATTTTTAGGCGATAGGGGTCCGGAGACCCGGGACCACTCGGAAGGCGTGGGCTATAACACACAAAAATATGGGATCGCGCGGTATTCTAGTTGTTTGGCCGAAAAACGCAAAAAATGAGGAACGATCATTTCGGGGCGGATACTATGGTTCCTTAGGTCGTATTTGATAGTCCGGAAAAATATTAGGCGATAGGGGTCCGGAGGTCCCGGGACCACTCGGAAGGTGTGGGCTATAACACACAAAAATATGGGAATCGGCCGGAATTCTAGTCTTTTGGCCGAAAAATGCAAAAAATGAGGAACGATCATGGCGGGGTGGTTACTATGGTTCCTTATGCCGTATTTGATGGCCCGGAAAACTTTTAGGCGATCGGGGTTCGGGGTTCCCGGGACCCCTTGGAAGGCGTGGGCTTTAGCACACGAAAATATGGAAATCGCGCGGAATTCTAGTTTTTTAGCTGAAAAACGCAAAAGACTAGGAACGATCATGGCAGGGCGGTGACTATGGTTCCTTAGGTCGTATTTGATAGTCCGGAAAATTTTTAGGCGATCCGGCTCCGGGGGGCCCGACCCACTCGGAAGGCGTGGGCGATAGCACACAAAAATATGAGAATCGTGCGGAATTCTAGTTTTTTAGCCAAAAAATGCAAAAAATGATAAACGATCATGGTGAGGCGGTGACTATGGTTCCTTAGGTCGTATTTGGTGGCCCGGAAAATTTTAGGCGATCGGGGTGCACGGCTCCCGGGACCACTCGGAAGGCGTAAGCTATAGCACACCAAAATATGCAAATCGCGCGGAGTTCTACTTTTTGGCCGAAAAATGCAAAGCATTTGGAACGATCATGGCGGGGCGGTGACTATGGTTCCTTAGGTCGTATTTGATAGTCCGTAAAAATTTTAGGCGATAGGGGTCCGGAGTTCCCGGGTTCACTTGGAAGGGGTGGGTTATAGGACACGAAAATATGGGAATCGCGCGGAATTCTAGTTTTTTGGCCGAAAAACGGAAAAAACTAGGAACGATCATGGCTGGGCGGTGACTATGGTTCCTTAGGTCTTATTTGATAGTCCGGAAAATTTTTAGGCGATAGGGGTCCGGAGACCCGGGACCACTCGGAAGGCGTGGGCTATAACACACAAAAATATGGGATCGCGCGGTATTCTAGTTGTTTGGCCGAAAAACGCAAAAAATGAGGAACGATCATTTCGGGGCGGATACTATGGTTCCTTAGGTCGTATTTGATAGTCCGGAAAAATTTTAGGCGATAGGGGTCCGGAGGTCCCGGGACCACTCGGAAGGTGTGGGCTATAACACACAAAAATTTGGGAATCGCGCGGAATTCTAGTTGTTTGGCCGAAAAAGGCAAAAATGAGGAACGATCATGGCGGGGCGGATACTATGGTTCCTTAGGTTGTATTTGATAGTCCGGGAAAATTTTAGGCTATAGGGGTCAGGAGGTCCCGGGACCACTCGGAAGGCATGGGCTATAACACACAAAAATATGGGAATCGGCCGGAATTCTAGTCTTTTGGCCGAAATATGCAAAAAATGAGGAACGATCATGGCGGGGTGGTTACTATGGTTCCTTAGGCCGTATTTGATGGCCCGGAAAATTTTTAGGCGATCGGGGTTCGGGGTTCCCGGGACCCCTTGGAAGGCGTGGGTTTAGCACACGAAAATATGGAAATCGCGCGGAATTCTAGTTTTTTGGCTGAAAAACTCAAAAGACTAGGAACGATCATGGCGGGGCAGTGACTATGGTTCCTTAGGTCATATTTGATAGTCCGGAAAATTTTTAGGCGATCCGGCTCCGGGGGGCCCGACCCACTCGGAAGGCGTGGGCGATAGCACACAAAAATATGAGAATCGTGCGGAATTCTAGTTTTTTGGCCAAAAAATGTAAAAAATGATGAACGATCATGGTGAGGTGGTGACTATGGTTCCTTAGGTCGTATTTGGTGGCCCGGAAAATTTTAGGCGATCGGGGTCCACGTCTCCCGGGACCACTCGGAAGGCGTAAGCTATAGCACACCAAAATATGCAAATCGCGCGGAGTTCTACTTTTTTGGCCGAAAAATGCAAAGTATTTGGAACGATCATGGCGGGGCGGTGACTATGGTTCCTTAGGTCGTATTTGATAGTCCGTAAAAATTTTAGGCGATAGGGGTCCGGAGTTCCCGGGTTCACTTGGAAGGCATGGGTTATAGGACACGAAAATATGGGAATCGCGCGGAATTCTAGTTTTTTGGCCGAAAAACGGAAAAAACTAGGAACGATCATGGCTGGGCGGTGACTATGGTTCCTTAGGTCTTATTTGATAGTCCGGAAAATTTTTAGGCGATAGGGGTCCGGAGACCCGGGACCACTTGGAAGGCGTGGGCTATAACACACAAAAATATGGGATCGCGCGGTATTCTAGTTGTTTGGCCGAAAAACGCAAAAAATGAGGAACGATCATTTCGGGGCGGATACTATGGTTCCTTAGGTCGTATTTGATAGTCCGGAAAAATTTTAGGCGATAGGGGTCCGGAGGTCCCGGGACCACTCGGAAGGTGTGGGCTATAACACACAAAAATTTGGGAATCGCGCGGAATTCTAGTTGTTTGGCCGAAAAAGGCAAAAATGAGGAACGATCATGGCGGGGCGGATACTATGGTTCCTTAGGTCGTATTTGATAGTCCGGGAAAATTTTAGGCGATAGGGGTCAGGAGGTCCCGGGACCACTCGGAAGGCATGGGGTATAACACACAAAAATATGGGAATCGCGCGGAATTCTAGTCTTTTGCCCGAAAAACGCAAAAAATGAGGAACGATCATGGCGGGGTGGTTACTATGGTTCCTTAGGTCGTATTTGATGGCCCGGAAAATTTTTAGGCGATCGGGGTTCGGGGTTCCCGGGAACCCTTGGAAGGCGTGGGCTAAAGCACACGAAAATATGGAAATCGCGCGGAATTCTAGTTTTTTGGCTGAAAAACGCAAAAGACTAGGAACGATCATGGCGGGGCAGTGACTATGGTTCCTTAGGTCGTATTTGATAGTCCAAAAAATTTTTAGGCGATCCGGCTGCGGGGGGCCCGACCCACTCGGAAGGCGTGGGCGATAGCACACAAAAATATGAGAATCGTGCGGAATTCTAGTTTTTTGGCAAAAAAATGCAAACAATGATGAACGATCATGGCAAGGCGGTGACTATGGTTCCTTAGGTTGAATTTGGTGGCCCGGAAAATTTTAGGCGATCGGGGTCCACGGCTCCCGGGACCACGGCTCCCGGGACCACTCGGAAGGCGTAAGCTATAGCACACCAAAATATGCAAATCGCGCGGAGTTCTACTTTTTTGGCCGAAAAATGCAAAGCATTTGGAACGATCATGGTGGGGCAGTGACTATGGTACCTTAGGTCGTATTTGATAGTCCGGAAATATTTTAGGCGATTGGGGTCCGCGGCTCCCCGGACCACTTGGAAGGCGTGGGTATAACACACGAAAATATGGGAATCGGGCGTAATTCTAGTTTTTTGGCCGAAAAATGCAAAAAATGAGAAACGATGATGGCGGGGCGGTTACTATGGTTCCTTAGGTCGTATTTGATGGCCCGGAAAAATTTTAGGCGATCGGGGTCCGGGGGTCCCGGAACCACTTGGAAGGGTGGGCAATAGCACACAAAAATATTGTAATCGGGCGGAATTCTAGTTTTTTGGCCGAAAAACGCAACAAATGAGGAATGATCATGGCTGGGCGGTGACTATGGTTCCTTAGGTCGTATTTGATAGTCCGGAAAAATTTTAGGCGATAGGGGTCCGCGGCTCTTGGGACCACTCGGAATGCGTGGGTATAGCACACGAAAATATGGGAATCGGGCGAAATTCTAGGTCTTTTTCAGTAACATGCAAAAAATGTGGAAAGATCTTGGCAGGGCGGTGACTATGGTTCCTTTGGTCTTATTTGATAGTCCGGAAAAATATTAGGCGATAGGGGTCCGGAGGTCCAGGGACCACTCGGAAGGCATGGGCTATAACACACAAAAATATGGGAATCGCGCGGATTTCTAGTTGTTTGGCCGAAAAACGCAAAAAATGAGGAACGATCATGGCAGGGCGGATACTATGGTTCCTTAGGTCGTATTTGATAGTCTAGAAAAATTTTAGGCGATAGGGGTCCGGAGGTCCCGGGACCACTCGGAAGGTGTGGGCTATAACACACAAAAATATGGGAATCGCGCGGAATTCTAGTTGTTTGGCCGAAAAACGCAAAAAATAAGGAACAATCATGGCGGGGCGGATTCTATGGTTCCTTAGGTTGTATTTGATTGCCCGGAAAAATTTTAGGCGATCGGGGTCCGCGGCTCTTGGGACCACTCGGAATGCGTGGGTATAGCACACGAAAATATGGGAATCGGGCGAAATTCTAGGTCTTTTTCAGTAACATGCAAAAAATGTGGAAAGATCTTGGCAGGGCGGTGACTATGGTTCCTTTGGTCTTATTTGATAGTCCGGAAAAATATTAGGCGATAGGGGTCCGGAGGTCCATTGACCACTCGGAAGGCGTGGGCTATAACACACAAAAATATGGGAATCGGGTGGATTTCTAGTTGTTTGGCCGAAAAACGCAAAAAATGAGGAACGATCATGGCGGGGCGGATACTATAGTTCCTTAGGTCGTATTTGATAGTCCAGAAAAATTTTAGGCGATAGGGGTCAGGAGGTCCCGGGACCACTCGGAAGGCGTGGGCTATAACACACAAAAATATGGGAATCGTGCGGAATTCTAGTTGTTTGGCTGAAAAATGCAAAAACTGAGGAACGATCATGGTGGGGTGGTTACTATGGTTCCTTAGGTCGTATTTGATGGCCCGGAAAATTTTTAGGCGATCGGGGTTCGGGGTTCCCGGGACCCCTTGGAAGGCGTGGGCTAAAGCACACGAAAATATGGAAATCGCATAGAATTCTAGTTTTTTGGCTGAAAAATGCAAAAGACTAGGAACGATCATTGCAGGGCGGTGACTATGGTTCCTTAGGTCGTATTTGATAGTCCGGAAAATTTTTAGGCGATCCGGCTCCGGGGGCCCTGACCTACTCGGAAGGCGTGGGCGATTGCACACAAAAATATGGGAATCGGGCGGAATTCTAGTTTTTTGGCCAAAAAATGCAAAAAATGAGGAACGATCATGGCGAGGCGGTGACTATGGTTCCTTAGGTCCTAATTGATGGCCCGAAAAATTTTTAGGCGATCCGAGTCCGGCGGCCCGGCCCACTCGGAAGACGTGGGCAATAGCACACAAAAAATGGTAATCGAGCGGAATTCTAGTTTTTTGGCCGAAAAACGCAATAAATGAGGAACGATCATGGCGGGGCTGTGACTATGGTTCCTTAGGTCGTATTTGATGGGCCGGAAAATTTTAGGCGATCGGGGTCCACGGCTCCCGGGACCACTCGGAAGGCGTAAGCTATAGCACACTAAAATATGCAAATCGCGCGGAGTTCTAGTTTTTTGGCCGAAAAATGCAAAGCATTTGGAACGATCATGGTGGGGCGGTGACTATAGTACCTTAGGTCGTATTTGATAGTCCGGAAAAATTTTAGGTGATAGGGGTCCGCGGATCCCCGGACCACTTGGAAGGCGTGGGTATAGCACACGAAAATATGGGAATCGGGCGTAACTCTAGTTTTTTTGCCAAAAAATGCAGAAAATGAGAAACAATGATGGCAGGGCGGTTACTATGGTTCCTTAGGTCGTATTTGATGGCCCATAAAATTTTTAGGCGATCGGGGTCCGGGGGTCCCGGAACCACTTGGAAGGGTGGGCAATAGCACACAAAAATATTGTAATCGGGCTGAATTCTAGTTTTTTGGCCGAAAAACGCAACAAATGAGGAATGATCATGGCTGGGCGGTGACTATGGTTCCTTAGGTCGTATTTGAAAGTCCGGAAAAATTTTAGGCGATAGGGGTTCGGGGTTCGGAGTTCCTGGGTTCACTTGGAAGGCGTGGGCTATAGGAAACGAAAATATGGGAATCGCGCGGAATTCTAGTTTTTTGGCCGAAAAACAGAAAAAACTAGGAACGATCATGGCTGGGCGGTGACTATGGTTCCTTAGGTCTTATTTGATAGTCCGTAAAATTTTTAGGCGATAGGGGTCCGGAGATCCGGTACCACTCGGAAGGCGTAGGCTATAATACATAAAAATATGGGATAGCGCAGAATTCTAGTTGTTTGGCCGAAAAACGCAAAAAAAGAGGAACGATCATGGCGGGGCGGATACTATGGTTCCTTAGGTCATATTTGGTAGTCCGGAAAAATTTTAGGCGATAGGGGTCAGGAGGTCCCGGGACCACTCGGAAGGCTTGGGCTACACACAAAAATATGGGAATTGCGCGGAATTCTAGTTGTTTGGCCGAAAAACAGAAAAAACAAGGAACGATCATGGCTGGGCAGTGACTATGGTTCCTTAGGTCATATTTGATAGTCCGTAAAACTTTTAGGCGATAGGGGTCCGGAGACCCGGGACCACTCGGAAGGCGTAGGCTATAACACACAAAAATATGGGATAGCGCAGAATTCTAGTTGTTTGGCCGAAAAATGCAAAAAATGAGGAACGATCATGGCGGGGAGGATACTATGGTTCCTTAGGTCGTATTTGATAGTCCGGAAAAATTTTAGGCGATAGGGGTCAGGAGGTCCTGGGACCACTCGGAAGTCGTGGGCTACACACAAAAATATGGGAATTGCGCAAAATTCTAGTTGTTTGGCCGAAAAACGCAAAAAATGAGGAACGATCATGGCGGGGTGGTTACTATCGTTCCTTAGGTCGTATTTGATGGCCCGGAAAATTTTAGGCGATCGGGGTTCGGGGTTCCCGGGACCCCTTGGAAGGCGTGGGCTAAAGCACATGAAAATATGAAAATCGCGCGGAATTCTAGTTTTTTGGCTGAAAAACACAAAAGAGTAGGCACGATCATGGCGGGGCGGTAACTATGGTTCCTTAGGTCCTAATTGATGGCCCGAAAATTTTTTAGGCGATCCGAGTCCGGCGGCCCGGCCCACTTGGAAGGCGTGGGCAATAGCACACAAAAATATGGTAATCGAGCGGAATTCTAGTTTTTTGGCCGAAAAACGCAATAAATGAGGAACGATCATGGCGGGGCGGTGACTATGGTTCCTTAGGTCGTATTTGATGGCCCGGAAAATTTTAGGCAATCGTGGTCCACGGCTCCCGGGACAGTCGGAAGGCGTAAGCTATAGCACACGAAAATATGCAAATCGCGCGGAGTTCTAGTTTTTTGGCCGAAAAATACAAAGCATTTTGAACGATCATGGTGGGGCGGTGACTATGGTACCTTAGGTCATATTTGATTGTCCGGAAAAATTTTAGGCGATCGGGGTCCGCGACTCCCCGGACCACTTGGAAGGCGTGGGTATAGCACACGAAAATATGGGATTCTGGCGTAATTCTAGTTTTTGGGCCGAAAAATGCAAAAAATGAGAAACGATGATGGCGGGCGGTGACTATGGTTCCTTAGGTGGTATTTGATAGTCCGAAAAAATTTTAGGCGATAGGGGTCTGGAGACCCGGGACCACTCGGAAGGCGTAATAAAAAAAATATGGGATCGCGCGGAATTCTAGTTGTTTGGCCGAAAAACGCAAAAAATGAGGAACGATCATGGCGGGGCGGATACTATGGTTCCTTAGGTCGTATTTGATAGTCTAGAAAAATTTTAGGCGATAGGGGTCCGGAGGTCCCGGGACCACTCGGAAGGTGTGGGCTATAACACACAAAAATATGGGAATCGTGCGGAATTCTAGTTGTTTGGCTGAAAAACGCAAAAAATAAGGAACGATCATGGCGGGGCGGATATTATGGTTCCTTAGGCCGTATTTGATTGCCTGGAAAAATTTTAGGCGATCGGGGTCCGCGGCTCTTGGGACCACTCGGAATGCGTGGGTATAGCACACGAAAATATGGGAATCAGGCGAAATTCAAGGTCTTTTTCAGTAACATGCAAAAAATGTGGAAAGATCTTGGCAGGGCTGTGACTATGGTTCCTTTGGTCTTATTTGATAGTCCGGAAACATTTTAGGCGATAGGGGTCAGGAGGTCCCGGGACCACTCGGAACGCGTGGGCTATAACACACAAAAATATGGGAATCGCGCGGAATTCTAGTTGTTTGGCCGAAATCGCAAAAATTGAGGAACGATCATGGCGGGGTGGTTACTATGGTTCCTTATGTCATATTTGATGGCCCGGAAAAGTTTTAGGCGATCGGGGTTCGGGGTTCCCGGGACCCCTTGGAAGGCGTGGGCTAAAGCACACGAAAATATGGAAATCGCGCGGAATTCTAGTTTTTTGGCTGAAAAACGCAAAAGACTTGGAACGATCATGGCAGGGCGGTGACTATGGTTCTTAGGTCGTATTTGATAGTCCGGAAAATTTTTAGGCGATCCGGCTCCGGGGGGCCCGACCCACTCGGAAGGCGTGGGTGATAGCACACAAAAATATGGGAATCGGGCGGAATTCTAGTTTTTTGGCCAAAAATGCAAAAATGAGAAACGATCATGGCGAGGCGGTGACTATGGTTCCTTAGGTCTTATTTGATAGTCCGGAAAAATATTAGGCGATAGGGGTCTGGAGGTCCCGGGACCACTCGGAAGGCGTGGGCTATAACACACAAAAATATGGGAATCGCGCGGAATTCTAGTTGTTTGGCCGAAAAACGCAAAAAAAGAGGAACGATCATGGCGGGGCGGATACTATTGTTCCTTAGGTCATATTTGATAGTCCGGAAAAATTTAGGCGATAGGGGTCAGGAGGTCCCGGGACAACTCGGAAGGCGTGGGCTATAACACACATAAATATGGGAATCGCGCGGAATTCTAGTTGTTTGGCCGAAAAACGCAAAAATTGAGGAATGATCATGGATGGGTGGTTACTATGATTCCTTATGTCGTATTGGATGGCCCAGAAAATTTTTAGGCGATCGGGGTTCGGGGTTCCCGGGACACCTTGGAAGGCGTGGGCTAAAGCACACTAAAATATGGAAATCGCGCGGAATTTTAGATTTTTTGGCTGAAAAACGCAAAAGACTAGGAATGATCATGGCGGGGCGGTGACTATGGTTCCTTAGGTCATATTTGATAGTCCGGAAAATTTTTAGGCGATCCAGCTCCGGGGGGCCCGACCCACTCGGAAGGCGTGGGCGATAGCACACAAAAATATGGGAATCGGGCGGAATTCTAGTTTTTTGGCCAAAAAATGCAAAAAATAAGGAACGATCATGGCGAGGCGGTTACTATGGTTCGTTAGGTCGTATTTGACGGCCCAGAAAAATTTTAGGCGATCGGGGTCCGGGGGTCCCGGAACCACTTGGAAGGGTGGGCAATAGCACACAAAAATATTGTAATCGGGCGGAATTCTAGTTTTTTGGCCGAAAAACGCAACAAATGAGGAATGATCATGGCTGGGCGGTGACTATGATTCCTTAGGTCGTATTTGATAGTCCGGAAAAGTTTTAGGCGATAGGGGTCCGGAGTTCCCGGGTTCACTTGGAAGGCGTGGGCTATAGGTCACGAAAATATGGGAATCGCGCGGAATTCTAGTTTTTTGGCCGAAAAATGGAAAAAAATTAGGAACGATCATGGCTGGGCGGTGACTATGGTTCCTTAGGTCTTATTTGATAGTCCGGAAAACTTTTAGGCGATAGGGGTACGGAGACCCGGGACCACTCGGAAGGCGTGGGCTATAACACACAAAAATATGGGATAGCACGGAATTCTAGTTGTTTGGCCGAAAAACGCAAAAAATGAGGAACGATCATGGCGGGGCGGATACTATGGTTCCTTAGGTCGTATTTGATAGTCCGAAAAAATTTTAGGCGATAGGGGTCCGGAGGTCCCGGGACCACTCGGAAGGTGTGGGCTATAACACACAAAAATATGGGAATCACGCGGAATTCTAGTTGTTTTGCCGAAAAATGCAAAAAATAAGGAACGATCATGGCTGGGCGGAAACTATGGTTCCTTAGGTCGTATTTGATTGCCCGGACAATTTTTAGGCGATCGGGGTCCGCGGCTCTTGGGACCACTCGGAATGCGTGGGTATAGTACACGAAAATATGGGAATCGGGCGAAATTCTAGGTCTTTTTCAGTAACATGCAAAAAATGTGGAAAGATCTTGGCAGGGCGGTGACTATGGTTCCTTTAATCTTATTTGATAGTCCGAAAAAATATTAGGCGATAGGGGTCCGGAGGTCCCGGGACCACTCGGAAGGCGTGGGCTATATAACACACAAAAATATGGGAATCGCGCGGAATTCTAGTTGTTTGGCCGGAAAACGCAAAAAATGAGGAATGATCATGGTGGGGCGGATACTATGGTTCCTTAGGTCGTATTTGATAGTTTGGAAAAATTTTAGGCGATAGGGGTCAGGAGGTCCCGGGACTACTCGGAAGGCGTGGGCTATAACACACAAAAATATGGGAATCGCGCGGAATTCTAGTTGTTTGGCCGAAAAACACAAAAATTGAGGAACGATCATGGCGGGGTGGTTACTATGGTTCCTTATGTCGTATTTCATGGCCCGGAAAATTTTTATACGATCGGGGTTCGGGGTTCCCGGGACACCTTGGAAGGCGTGGGCTAAAGCACACGAAAATATGGAAATCGCGCGGAATTTTAGTTTTTTGGCTGAAAAACGCAAAATACTAGGAATGATCATGGCGGGGCGGTGACTATGGTTCCTTAGGTCGTATTTGATAGTCCAGAAAATTTTTAGGCGATCCGGCTCCGGGGGGGCCGACCCACTCGGAAGGCGTGGGCGATAGCACACAAAAATATGGGAATCGGGCGGAATTCTAGTTTTTTGGCCAAAAAATGCAAAAAATAAGGAACGATCATGGCGAGGCGGTGACTATGGTTCCTTAGGTCCTAATTGATGGCCCGAAAAATTTTTAGGTGATCCTAGTCTGGCGGCCCGGCCCACTTGGAAGGCGTGGGCAATAGCACACAAAAATATGGTAATCGAGCGGAATTCTAGTTTTTTGGCCGAAAAACGCAATAAATGAGGAACGATTATGGCTGGGCGGTGACTATGGTTCCTTAGGTCGTATTTGATGTCCCGGAAAATTTTAGGCGATCGGGGTCCACGGCTCCCGGGACCACTCGGAAGGCGTAAGCTATAGCACACTAAAATATGCCAATCGCGCGGAGTTCTTGTTTTATAGATGAAAAATGCAAAGCTTTTGGAACAATCATGGTGGGGCGGTGACTATGGTACCTTAGGTCGTATTTGATAGTCCGGAAAAATTTTAGGCGATCGGGGTCCACGGCTCTCCGGACCACTTGGAAGGCGTGGGTATAGCACACGAAAATATGGAAATCGGGCGTAATTCTAGTTTTTTGGCCGAAAAATGCAAAAAATGAGAAACAATGATGGCGGGGCGGTTACTATGGTTCCTTAGGTCGTATTTGACGGCCCAGAAAAATTTAAGGCGATCGGGGTCCGGGGGTCCCGGAACCACTTGGAAGGGTGGGCAATAGCACACAAAAATATTGTAATCGGGCGGAATTCTAGTTTTTTGGCCGAAAAATGCAACAAATGAGGAATGATCATGGCTGGGCGGTAACTATGGTTCCTTAGGTCGTATTTGATAGTCCGGAAAAATTTTAGGCGATAGGGGTCCGGAGTTCCCGGGTTCACTTGGAAGGCGTGGGCTATAGGACACGAAAATATGGGAATCGCGCGGAATTCTAGTTTTTTGGCCGAAAAACGGAAAAACTAGGAACGATCATGGCTGGGCGGTGACTATGGTTCTTTAGGTCTTATTTGATAGTCCAGAAAAATTTTAGGCGATAGGGGTCCGGAGACCCGGGACCACTCGGAAGGCATGGGTTATAACACACAAAAATATGGGATCGCGCGAAATTCTAGTTGTTTGGCCGAAAAACGCAAAAATTGAGGAACGATCATGGCGGGGCGGATACTATGGTTCCTTAGGTCGTATTTGATAGTCCGGAAAAATTTTAGGCGATAGGGGTCCGGAGGTCCCGGGACCACTCGGAAGGTGTGGGCTATAACACACAAAAATATGGGAATCGCGCGGAATTCTAGCTGTTTTGCCGAAAAATGCAAAAAATAAGGAACGATCATGGCGGGGCGGATACTATGGTTCCTTAGGTCGTATTTGATTGCCCGGAAAAATTTTAGGCGATCGGGGTCCGCGGCTCTTGGGACCACTCGGAATGCGTGGGTATAGCACACGAAAATATGGGAATCGGGCGAAATTCTAGGTCTTTTTTAGTAACATGCAAAAAATGTGGAAAGATCTTGGCAGGGCGGTGACTATGGTTCCTTTGGTCTTATTTGATAGTCCGGAAAAATATTAGGAGATAGGGGTCCGGAGGTCCCGGGACCACTCGGAAGGCATGGGCTATAACACACAAAAATATGGGAATTGTGCGGAATTGTAGTTGTTTGGCCGAAAAATGCACAAAATGAGGAACGATCATGGCGGGGCGGATACTATGGTTCCTTAGGTCGTATTTGATAGTCCGGAAAAATTTTAGGCGATAGGGGTCAGGAGGTCCCGGGACCACTCAGAAGGCGTGGGCTATAACTCACAAAATAAGGGAATCGCGCGGAATTCTAGTTGTTTGGCCGAAAAACACAAAAATTGAGGAACGATCATGGCGGGGTGGTTACTATGGTTCCTTATGTCGTATTTCATGGCCCGGAAAATTTTTAGGCTATCAGGGTTCGGGGTTCCCGGGACCCCTTGGAAGGCGCGGGCTAAAGTACACGAAAATATGGAAATCGCGCGGAATTCTAGTTTTTTGGCAGAAAAAATGCAAAAGACTAGGAACGATCATGGCGGGGCGGTGACTATGGTTCCTTAGATTGTATTTGATAGTCCAGAAAAATTTTACGCGATAGGGGTCCGGAGTTCCCGGGTTCACTTGGAAGGCGTGGTTTATAGGACACGAAAATATGGGAATCGCGCGGAATTCTAGTTTTTTGGCCGAAAAACGAAAAAAACTAGGAACGATCATGGCTGGGCGGTGACTATGGTTCCTTTGGTCTTATTTGATAGTCCAGAAAAATATTAGGCGATAGGGGTCCGAAGGTCCCGGGACCACTCGTAAGGCGTGGGCTATAACACACAAAAATATGGTAATCGCGCGGAATTCTAGTTGTTTGGCCGAAAAATGCAAAAAAGGAGGAACGATCATGGCGGGGCGGATACTATGGTTCCTTAGGTCGTATTTGATTTCCCGGAAAAATTTTAGGCGATCGGGGTCCGCGGCTCTTGGGACCACTCGGAATGCGTGGGTATAGCACACGAAAATATGGGAATCGGGCGAAATTCTAGGTCTTTTTTAATAACATGCAAAAAATGTGGAAAGATCTTGGCAGGGCGGTGACTATGGTTCCTTTGGTCTTATTTGATAGTCCGGAAAAATATTAGGCGATAGGGGTCCGGAGGTCCCGGGACCACTCGGAAGGCATGGGCTATAACACACAAAAATATGGGAATTGTACGGGATTGTAGTTGTTTGGCCGAAAAACGCACAAAATGAGGAACGATCATGGCGGGGCGGATACTATGGTTCCTTAGGTCGTATTTGATAGTCCGGAAAATTTTAGGCGATAGGGTCAGGAGGTCCCGGGACCACTCGGAAGGCGTGGGCTATAACACACAAAAATAAGGGAATCGCGCGGAATTCTAGTTGTTTGGCCGATAAACACAAAAATTGAGGAACGATCATGGCGAGGTGGTTACTATAGTTCCTTATGTCGTATTTCATGGCCCGGAAAATTTTTAGGCTATCAGGGTTCGGGGTTCCCGGGACCCCTTGGAAGGCGCGGGCTAAAGCACACGAAAATATGGAAATCGCGCGGAATTCTAGTTTTTTGGCAGAAAAAATGCAAAAGACTAGGAACGATCATGGCGGGGCGGTGACTATGGTTCCTTAGATTGTATTTGATAGTCCGGAAAATTTTTAGGCGATCCGGCTCCGGGGCGTGGTCTATAACAGACAAAAATATGGGAATCGCGCGGAATTCTAGTTGTTTGGCCGAAAAACGCAAAAAAGGAGGAACGATCGTGGCGGGGCGGATACTATGGTTCCTTAGGTCGTATTTGATTTCCCGGAAAAATTTTAGGCGATCGGGGTCCGCGGCTCTTGGGACCACTCGGAATGCGTGGGTATAGCACACGAAAATATGGGAATCGGGCGAAATTCTAGGTCTTTTGAGTAACAAGCAAAAAATGTGGAGAGATCTTGTCAGAGCGGTGACTATGGTTCATTTTGTCTTATTTGATAGTCCGTAAAAATTTTAGGCGATCGGGGTCCGCGGCTCTTGGGACCACTCGGAATGCGTGGGTATAGCACACGAAAATATGGGAATCGGGTGAAATTCTAGGTCTTTTTTAGTAACATGCAAAAAATGTGGAAAGATCTTGGCAGGGTGGTGACTATGGTTCCTTTGCTCTTATTTGATAGTCCGGTAAAATATTAGGCGATAGGGGTTCGGAGGTCCCGGGACCACTCGGAAGGTGTGGGCTATAACACACAAAAATATGGGAATTGCGCTGAATTGTAGTTGTTTGGCCGAAAAACGCAAAAAATGAGGAACGATCATGGCGGGGCGGATACTATGGTTCATTAGGTCGTATTTGATAGTCCGGAAAATTTTAGGCGATAGGGGTCAGGAGGTCCCGGGACCACTCGGAAGGCGTGGGCTATAACACACAAAAATATGGGAATCGCGCGGAATTCTAGTTGTTTGGCCGAAAAACGCAAAAATTGAGGAACGATCATGGAAGGGTGGTTACTATGGTTCCTTATGTCGTATTTCATGGCCCGGAAAATATTTTAGGCTATCAGGGTTCGGGGTTCCCGGGACCCCTTGGAAGGCGTGGGTTAAAGCACACGAAAATATGGAAATCGCGCAGAATTCTAGTTTTTTGGCAGAAAAACGCAAAAGACTAGGAACTATCATGGCGGGTCGGTGACTATGGTTCCTTAGGTTGTATTTGATAGTCCGGAAAATTTTTAGGCGATCCGGCTCCGAGGGCCCCGACCCACTAGGAAGGCGTGGGCGATAGCACACAAAAATATGGGAATCCGGCAAAATTTTAGTTTTTTGTCCAAAAAATGCAAAAATGAGGAACGATCATGGCGAGGCGGTGACTATGGTTCCTTAGGTCCTAATTGATGGCCCGATAATTTTTTAGGCGATCCGAGTCCGGCGGCCCGGCCCCTCGGAAGGCGTGGGCAATAGCACACAAAAATATGGTAATCGAGCGGAAATCTAGTTTTTTCGCCGAAAAACGCATTAAATGAGGAACGATCATGGCTGGGCGGTGACTATGGTTCCTTAGGTCGTATTTGATGGCACGGAAAAATTTTAGGCGATCGGGGTCCGGTGGTCCCGGAACCACTTGGAAGGGTGGGCAATAGCACGCAAAAATATTGTAATAGGGCGGAATTCTAGTTTTTTGGTCGAAAAACGCAACAAATGAGGAATGATCATGGCTGGACGGTGACTATGGTTCCTTAGGTCGTATTTGATAGTCTAGAAAAATTTTACGCGATAGGGGTCCGGAGTTCCCGGGTTCACTTGGAAGGCGTGGTCTATAGGACACGAAAATATGGGAATCGCGCGGAATTCTAGTTTTTTGGCCGAAAAACGGAAAAAACTAGGAACGATCATGGCTGGGCGGTGACTATGGTTCCTTTGGTCTTATTTGATAGTCCGGAAAAATATTAGGCGATAGGGGTCCGGAGGTCCCGGGACCACTCGGAAGGCGTGGGCTATAACACACAAAAATATGGGAATTGCGCGGAATTGTAGTTGTTTGGCCGAAAAATGCAAAAAATGAGGAACGATCATGGCGGGGCGGATACTATGGTTCCTTAGGTCGTATTTGATAGTCCGGAAAAATTTTAGGCGATAGGAGTCAGGAGGTCCCGGGACCACTCGGAAGGCGTGGGCTATAACACACAAAAATATGGGAATCGCGCGGAATTCTAGTTGTTTGGCCGAAAAACGCAAAAATTAAGGAACGATCATGGCAGGGTGGTTACTATGGTTCCTTATGTCGTATTTCATGGCCCGGAAAAATTTTTAGGCTATCAGGTTTCGGGGTTCCCGGGACCCCTTGGAAGGCGTAGGCTAAAGCACACGAACATATGGAAATCGCGCGGAATTCTAGTTTTTTGGCAGAAAAACGCAAAAGACTAGGAACGATCATGGCGGGTCGGTGACTATGGTTCCTTAGGTTGTATTTGATAGTCCGGAAAATTTTTAGGCGATCCGGCTCCGGGGGCCCCGACCCACTAGGAAGGCGTGGGCGATAGCACACAAAAATATGGGAATCCGGCGGAATTCTAGTTTTTTGTCCAAAAAATGCAAAAATGAGGAACGATCATGGCTGGGCGGTGACTATGGTTCCTTAGGTCGTATTTGATGGCCCGAAAAATTTTAGGCGATCGGGGTCCACGGCTCCCGGGACCACTCGGAAGGCGTAAGCTATAGCAAAGTAAAATATGCAAATCGCGCGGAGTTCTAGTTTTTTGTCCGAAAAATGCAAAGCATTTGGAATGATCATGGTGGGGCGGATACTATGGTTCCTTAGGTCGTATTTGATAGTCCGGAAAATTTTTAGGCGATAGGGGTCAGGAGGTCCCGGGACCACTTGGAAGGCGTGGGCTATAACACACAAAAATATGGGAATCGGGCGTAATTCTAGTTTTTTGGCCGAAAAATACAAAAAATGAGAATCGATGATCGTGGGGCGGTTACTATGGTTCCTTAGGTCGTATTTGATGGCCCGATAAAATTTTAGGCGATCGGGGTCCGGTGGTCCCGGAACCACTTGGAAGGGTGGGCAATAGCACACAAAAATATTGTAATCGGGCGGAATTCTAGTTTTTTGGCCGAAAAACGCAACAAATGAGGAATGATCATGGCTGGACGGTGACTATGGTTCCTTAGGTCGTATTTGATAGTCCGGAAAAATTTTACGCAATAGGGGTCCGGAGTTCCCGGGTTCACTTGGAAGGCGTGGGCTATAGGACACGAAAATATGGGAATCGCGTGGAATTATAGTTTTTTGGCTGAAAAACGGAAAAAACTAGGAACCATCATGGCTGGGCGGTGACTATGGTTCCTTAGGTCTTATTTGATAGTCCGGAAAAATTTTAGGCGATAGGGGTCCGGAGACCCGGGACCACTCGGAAGGCGTGGGCTATAACACACAAATATATGGGATCGCGCGGAATTCTAGTTGTTTGGCCGAAAAACGCAAAAAATGAGGAACAATCATGGCGGGGCGGATACTATGGTTCCTTAGGTCGTATTCGATAGTCAAGAAAAATTTTAGGCGATAGGGGTCCGGAGGTCCCGGGACCACTCGGAAGGTGTGGGCTATAACACACAAAAATATGGGAATCGCGCGGAATTCTAGCTGTTTTGCCGAAAAATGCAAAAAATAAGGAACGATCATGGCGGGGCGGATACTATGGTTCCTTAGGTCGTATTTGATTGCCCGGAAAAATTTTAGGCGATCGGGGTCCGCGGCTCTTGGGACCACTCGGAATGCGTGGGTATAGTACACGAAAATATTGGAATCGGGCGAAATTCTAGGTCTTTTTCAGTAACATGCAAAAAATGTGGAAAGATCTTGGCAGGGCGGTGACTATGGTTCCTTTAGTCTTATTTGATAGTCCGGAAAAATATTAGGCGATAGGGGTCCGGAGGTCCCGGGACCACTCGGAAGGCGTAGGCTATAACACACAAAAATATGGGAATCGCGCGAAATTCTAGTTGTTTGGCCGAAAAACGCAAAAACTGAGGAACGATCATGGCGGGGCGGATACTATGGTTCCTTAGGTCGTATTTGATAGTCCGGAAAAATTTTAGGCAATAGGGGTCAGGAGGTCCCGGGACCACTCGGAAGGCGTGGGCTATAACACACAAAAATATGGGATCGCGCGGAATTCTAGTTGTTTGGCCGAAAAACGCAAAAATTGAGGAACGATCATGGCGGGGCGGATACTATGGTTCTTTAGGTCGTATTTGATAGTCAGGAAAAATTTTAGGCGATAGGGGTCCGGAGGTCCCGGGACCACTCGGAAGGTGTGGGCACACACAAAAATATGGGAATCGCGCGGAATTCTAGTTGTTTTGCCGAAAAATGCAAAAAATAAGGAACAATCATGGCAGGGTGGATACTATGGTTCCTTAGGTCGTATTTGATTGCCATGAAAATTTTTAGGCGATCGGGGACCGCGGCTCTTGGGACCACTCGGAATGCGTGGGTATAGTACACGAAAATATGGGAATCGGGCGAAATTCTAGGTCTTTTTCAGTAACATGCAAAAAATGTGGAAAGATCTTGGCAGTGCGGTGACTATGGTTCCTTTAATCTTATTTGATAGTCCGGAAAAATATTAGGCGATAGGGGTCCGGAGATCCCGGGGCCACTCGGAAGGCGTGGGCTATATAACACACAAAAATATGGGAATCGCGCGGAATTCTAGTTGTTTGGCCGAAAAATGCAAAAAATGAGGAATGATCATGGCGGGGTGGATACTATGGTTCCTTAGGTCGTATTTGATAGTCCGGAAAAATTTTAGGCGATAGGGGTCAGGAGGTCCCGGGACCACTCGGAAGGCGTGGGCTATAACACACAAAAATATGGGAATCGCGCGGAATTCTAGTTGTTTGGCCGAAAAACACAAAAATTGAGGAACGATCATGGCGGGGTGGTTACTATGGTTCCTTATGTCGTATTTCATGGCCCGGAAAATTTTTAGGCGATCAGGGTTCGGGGTTCCCGGGACACCTTGGAAGGCCTGGGCTAAAGCACACGAAAATATGGAAATCGCGCGAAATTTTAGTTTTTTGGCAGAAAAAATGCAAAAGACTAGGAACGATCATGGCGGGGCGGTGACTATGGTTCCTTAGATTGTATTTGATAGTCCGCAAAATTTTTAGGCGATCCGGCTCCGGGGGGCCCGACCCACTAGGAAGGCGTGGGCGATAGCACACAAAAATATGGGAATCCGGCGGAATTCTAGTTTTTTGTCCAAAAAATGCAAAAATGAGGAACGATCATGGCGAGGCGGTGACTATGGTTCCTTAGGTCCTAATTGATGGCCCGATAATTTTTTAGGCGATCCGAGTCCGGCGGCCCGGCCCACTCGGAAGGCGTGGGCAATAGCACACAAAAATATGGTAATCGAGCGGAATTCTAGTTTTTTGGCCGAAAAACGCAATAAATCAGGAACGATTATTGCTGGGCGGTGACTATGGTACCTTAGGTCGTATTTGATGGCCCGGAAAATTTTAGGCGATCGGGGTCCACGGCTCCCGGGACCACTCGGAAGGCGTAAGCTATAGCACACTAAAATATGCAAATCGCGCGGAGTTCTAGTTTTTTGGCAGAAAAATGCAAAGCATTTGGAACGATCATGGTGGGGCGGTGTCTATGGTACCTTAGGTTGTATTTGATAGTCCGGAAAAATATTAGGCGATAGGGGTCCGGAGGTCCCGGGACCACTCGGAAGGCGTGGGCTATAACACACAAAAATATGGGAATCGCGCGAAATTCTAGTTGTTTGGCCGAAAAATGCAAAAAATGAGGAACGATCATGGCGGGGCGGATACTATGGTTCCTTAGGTCGTATTTGATAGTCCGGAAAAATTTTAGGCGATAGGGGTCAGGAGGTCCCGGGACCACTCGGAAGGCATGGGCTATAACACACAAAAATATGGGAATCGCGCCGGAATTCTAGTTGTTTGGCCGAAAAACACAAAAATTGAGGAACGATCATGGCGGGGTGGTTACTATGGTTCCTTATGTCGTATTTCATGGCCCGGAAAATTTTTAGGCTATCGGGGTTCGGGGTTCCCGGGACCCCTTGGAAGGCGCGGGCTGAAGCACACGAAAATATGGAAATCGCGCGGAATTCTAGTTTTTTGGCAGAAAAAATGCAAAAGACTAGGAACGATCATGGCGGGGCAGTGACTATGGTTCCTTAGATTGTATTTGATAGTCCGCAAAATTTTTAGGCGATCCGGCTCCGGGGGGCCCGACCCACTAGGAAGGCGTGGGCGATAGCACACAAAAATATGGGAATCCGGCGGAATTCTAGTTTTTTGTCCAAAAAATGCAAAAATGAGGAACGATCATGGCGAGGCGGTGACTATGGTTCCTTAGGTCCTAATTGATGGCCCGATAATTTTTTAGGCGATCCGAGTCCGGCGGCCCGGCCCACTCGGAAGGCGTGGGCAATAGCACACAAAAATATGGTAATCGAGCGGAATTCTAGTTTTTTGGCCGAAAAACGCAATAAATCAGGAACGATTATTGCTGGGCGGTGACTATGGTACCTTAGGTCGTATTTGATGGCCCGGAAAATTTTAGGCGATCGGGGTCCACGGCTCCCGGGACCACTCGGAAGGCGTAAGCTATAGCACACTAAAATATGCAAATCGCGCGGAGTTCTAGTTTTTTGGCCGAAAAATGCAAAGCATTTGGAATGATCATGGTGGGGCGGATACTATGGTTCCTTAGGTCGTATTTGATAGTCCGGAAAAATTTTAGGCGATAGGGGTCAGGAGGTCCCGGGACCACTTGGAAGGCGTGGGCTATAACACACAAAAATATGGGAATCGGGCGTAATTCTAGTTTTTTGGCCGAAAAATGCAAAAAATGAGAAACGATGATGGCGGGGCGGTTACTAAGGTTCCTTAGGTTGTATTTGACGGCCCGGAAAAATTTTAGGCGATCGGGGTCCGGTGGTCCCGGAACCACTTGGAAGGGTGGGCAATAGCACAAAAAAATATTGTAATCGGGCGGAATTCTAGTTTTTTGGCCGAAAAACGCAACAAATGAGGAATGATCATGGCTGGACGGTGACTATGGTTCCTTAGGTCGTATTTGATAGTCCAGAAAAATTTTACGCGATAGGGGTCCGGAGTTCCCGGGTTCACTTGGAAGGCGTGGTCTATAGGACACGAAAATATGGGAATCGCGCGGAATTCTAGTTTTTTGGCCGAAAAACGGAAAAAACTAGGAACGATCATGGCTGGGCGGTGACTATGGTTCCTTTGGTCTTATTTGATAGTCCGGAAAAATATTAGGCGATAGGGGTCCGGAGGTCCCGGGACCACTCGTAAGGCGTGGGCTATAACACACAAAAATATGGGAATCGCGCGGAATTCTAGTTGTTTGGCCGAAAAATGCAAAAAAAGAGGAACGATCATGGCGGGGCGGATACTATGGTTCCTTAGGTCGTATTTGATTTCCCGAAAAAATTTTAGGCGGTCGGGGTCCGCGGCTCTTGGGACCACTCGGAATGCGTGGGTATAGCACACGAAAATATGGGAATCGGGCGAAAATCTAGGTCTTTTTAGTAACATGCAAAAAATGTGGAAAGATCATGGCTGGGCGGTGACTATGGTTCCTTTGGTCATATTTGATAGTTCGGAAAAATATTAGGCGATAGGGGTCCGGAGGACCCGGGACCACTCGGAAAGCGTGGGCTATAACACACAAAAATATGGGAATTGCGCGGAATTGTAGTTGTTTGGCCGAAAAACACAAAAATTGAGAAACGATCATGGCGGGGTGGTTACTATGGTTCCTTATGTCGTATTTGATAGTCCAGAAAAATTTTAGGCGATAGGGGTTCGGGGTTTTTTGGCTATCGGGGTTCGGGGTGGTTACTATGGAAATCGCGCGAAATTCTAGTTTTTTGGCTGAAAATTGCAAAAGACTAGGAACGATCATGGCGGGGCGGTGACTATGGTTCCTTAGGTCGTATTTGATAGTCCGGAAAATTTTTAGGCAAACCGGCTCCGGGGGGCCCGACCCACTCGGAAGGCGTGGGCGATAGCACACAAAAATATGGGAATCGGGCGGAATTCTAGTTTTTTGGCCAAAAAATGCAAAAATGAGGAACGATCATGGCGAGGTTGTGACTATGGTTCCTTAGGTCCTAATTGATGGCCCGAAAATTTTTAGGCGATCCGAGTCTGGCGGCCCGGCCCACTCGGAAGGTGTGGGCAATAGCACACAAATATATGGTAATCGAGCGGAATTCTAGTTTTTTGGCCGAAAAATGCAACAAATGAGGAATGATCATGGCTGGGCGGTGACTATGGTTCCTTAGGTCGTATTTGATAGTCCGGAAAAATTTTACGCGATAGGGGTCCGGAGTTCCCGGGTTCACTTGGAAGGCATGGGCTATAGGACACGAAAATATGGGAATCGCGCGGAATTCTAGTTTTTTGGCCGAAAAACAGAAAAAACTAGGAACGATCATGGCTGGGCGGTGACTATGGTTCCATAGGTCTTATTTGATAGTCCGGAAAAATTTTAGGCGATAGGGGTCCGGAGACCCGGGACCACTCGGAAGGCGTGGGCTATAACACACAAAAATATGGGATTGCGCGGAATTCTCGTTGTTTGGCCGAAAAACGCAAAAACTGAGGAACGATCATGGCGGGGCAGATACTATAGTTCCTTAGGTCGAATTTGATAGTCCGGAAAAATTTTAGGCGATAGCAGTCCGGAGGTCCCGGGACCACTCGGAAGGTGTGGGCTATCACACACAAAAATATGGGAATCGCGCGGAATTCTAGTTGTTTTGCCGAAAAATGCAATAAATAAGGAACGATCAAGGCGGGGCGGATACTATGGTTCCTTAGGTCGTATTTGATTGCCCGGAAAAATTTTAGGCGATCGGTGTCCGCGGCTCTTGGGACCACTCGGAATGCAGGGGTATAGCACACGAAAATATGGGAATCGGACGAAATTCTAGGTCTTTTTCAGTAACATGCAAAAAATGTGGAAAGATCTTGGCAGGGCAGTGACTATGGTTCCTTTGGTCTTATTTGATAGTCCGGAAAAATATTAGGCGATAGGGGTCCGGAGGTCCCAGGACTACTCGGAAGGCGTGGGCTATAACACACAAAAATATGGGAATTGCGCGGAATTCTAGTTGTTTGGCCGAAAAACGCAAACAATGAGGAACGATCATGGCGGGGCGGATACTATGGTTCCTTAGGTCGTATTTGATAGTCCGGAAAAATTTTAGGCGATAGGGGTCAGGAGGTCCCGGGACCACTCGGAAGGCGTGGGCTATAACACACAAAAATATGGGAATCGCGCGGAATTCTAGTTGTTTGGCCGAAAAATGCAAAAAATGAGGAACGATCATGGCGGGGTGGTTACTATGGTTCCTTAGGTCATATTTGATTTCCCGGAAAATTTTTAGGCGATCGGGGTTCGGGGTTCCCGGGACCCCTTGGAAGGCGTGGGCTAAAGCACACGAAAATATGGAAATCGCGTGGAATTATAGTTTTTTGGCTGAAAAACGCAAAAGACTAGGAACGATCATGGCGGGGCGGTGACTATGGTTCCTTAGGTCGTATTTGATAGTCCGAAAAATTTTTAGGCGATCCGGCTCCGGGGGGCCCGACCCACTAGGAAGGCGTGGGCGATAGCACACAAAAATATGGGAATCGGGCGGAATTCTAGTTTTTTGGCCAAAAAATGCAAAAATGAGGAACGATCATGGCGAGGCGGTGACTATGGTTCCTTAGGTCCTAATTGATGGCCCGAAAATTTTTAGGCGATCCGAGTCCGGCGGCCCGGCCCACTCGGAAGGTGTGGGCAATAGCACACAAAAATATGGTAATCGAGCGGAATTCTAGTTTTTTGGCCGAAAAACATAACAAATGAGGAATGATCATGGCTGGGTGGTGACTATGGTTCCTTAGGTCGTATTTGATAGTCCGGAAAAATTTTACGCGATAGGGGTCCGGAGTTCCCGGGTTCACTTGGAAGGCGTGGGCTATAGGACACGAAAATATGGGAATCGCGCGGAATTCTAGTTTTTTGGCCGAAAAACGGAAAAAACTTGGAACGATCATGGCTGGGCAGTAACTATGGTTCCTTAGGTCTTATTTGATAGTCCAGAAAAATTTTAGGCGACAGGGGTCCGGAGACCCGGGACCACTCGGAAGGCATGGGCTATAACACACAAAAATATGGGATCGCGCGGAATTCTCGTTGTTGGGCCGAAAAACGCAAAAAATCAGGAACGATCATGGAGGGGCGGATACTATGGTTCCTTAGGTCGTATTTGATAGTCCGGAAAAATTTTAGGCGATAGGGGTCCGGAAGACCCGGGACCACTCGGAAGGTGTGGGGTATCACACACAAAAATATGGGAATCGCACCGAATTCTAGTTGTTTTGCCGAAAAATGCAAAAAATAAGGAACGATCATGGCGGGGCGGATACTATGGTTCCTTAGGTCGTATTTGATTGCCCGGAAAAATTTTAGGCGATCGGTGTCCGCGGCTCTTGGGACCACTCGGAATGCGTGGGTATAGCACATGAAAATATGGGAATCGGGCGAAATTCTAGGTCTTTTTCAGTAACATGCAAAAAATGTGGAAAGATCTTGGCAGGGCGGTGACTATGGTTCCTTTGGTCTTATTTGATAGTCCGGAAAAAATATTAGGAGGTAGGGGTCCGGAGGTCCCGGGACCACTCGGAAGGCGTGGGCTATAACACACAAAAATATGGAATTGCTCGGAATTCTAGTTGTTTGGCCGAAAAACGCCAAAAATGAGGAACGATCATGGCGGGGCGGATACTATGGTTCCTTAGGTCGTATTTGATAGTCCGGAAAAATTTTAGGCGATAGGGGTCAGGAGGTCCCGGGACCACTCGGAAGGCGTGGGCTATAACACACAAAAATATGGGAATGGCGCGGAATTCTAGTTGTTTGGCCGAAAATCGCAAAAATTGAGGAACGATCATGGCGTGATGGTTACTATGGTTCCTTATGTCATATTTTATGGCCCGGAAAATTTTTAGGCGATCGGGGTTCGGGGTTCCCGGGACCCCTTGGAAGGCGTGGGCTAAAGCACACGAAAATATGGAAATCGAACGAAATTCTAGTTTTTTGGCTGAAAAACGCAAAAGACTAGGAACGATCATGGCGGGGCGGTGACTATGGTTCCTTTGGTCGTATTTGATAGTCCGGAAAATTTTTAGGCGATCCGGCTCCGGGGGCCCGACCCACTAGGAAGGCGTGGGCGATAGCACACAAAAATATGGGAATAGGGCGGAATTCTAATTTTTTGGCCAAAAAATACAAAAATGAGGAACGATCATGGCGAGGCGGTGACTATGGTTCCTTAGGTCCTAATTGATGGCCCGAAAATTTTTAGGCGATCCGAGTCCGGCGGCCCGGCCCACTCGGAAGGTGTGGGCAATAGCACACAAAAATATGGTAATCAAGCGGAATTCTAATTTTTTGGCCGAAAAATGCAACAAATGAGGAATGATCATGGCTGGGCGGTGACTATGGTTCCTTAGGTCGTATTTGATAGTCCGGAAAAATTTTACGCGATAGGGGTCCGGAGTTCCCGGGTTCACTTGGAAGGCATGGGCTATAGGACACGAAAATATGGGAATCGCGCGGAATTCTAGTTTTTTGGCCGAAAAATGGAAAAAACTAGGAACGATCATGGCTGGGCAGTGACTATGGTTCCTTAGGTCTTATTTGATAGTCCGGAAAAATTTTAGGCGATAGGGGTCCGGAGACCCGGGACCACTCGGAAGGCGTGGGCTATAACACACAAAAATATGAGATCGCGCGGAATTCTCGTTGTTTGGCCGAAAAACGCAAAAAATGAGGAACGATCATGGCGGGGCGGATACTATAGTTCCTTAGGTCGAATTTGATAGTCCGGAAAAATTTTAGGCGATAGCGGTCCGGAGGTCCCGGGACCACTCGGAAGGTGTGGGCTATCACACACAAAAATATGGGAATCGCGCGGAATTCTAGTTGTTTTGCCGAAAAATGCAAAAAATAAGGAACGATCATGGCGGGGCGGATACTATGGTTCCTTAGGTCGTATTTGATTGCTCGGAAAAATTTTAGGCGATCGGTGTCCGCGGCTCTTGGGACCACTCGGAATGCAGGGGTATAGCACACGAAAATATGGGAATCGGACGAAATTCTAGGTCTTTTTCAGTAACATGCAAAAAATGTGGAAAGATCTTGGCAGGGCGGTGACTATGGTTCCTTTGGTCTTATTTGATAGTCCGGAAAAATATTAGGCGATAGGGGTCCGGAGGTCCCGGGACCACTCGGAAGGCGTGGGCTATAACACACAAAAATATGGGAATTGCGCGGAATTCTAGTTGTTTGGCCGAAAAACGCAAAAAATGAGGAACGATCATGGCGGGGCGGATACTATGGTTCCTTAGGTCGTATTTGATTGTCCGGAAAAATTTTAGGCGATAGGGGTCAGGAGGTCCCGGGACCACTCGGAAGGCGTGGGCTATAACACACAAAAATATGGGAATCGCGCGGAATTCTAGTTGTTTGGCCGAAAAATGCAAAAAATGAGGAACGATCATGGCGGGGTGGTTACTATGGTTCCTTAGGTCATATTTGATTTCCCGGAAAATTTTTAGGCGATCGGGGTTCGGGGTTCCCGGGACCCCTTGGAAGGCGTGGGCTAAAGCACACGAAAATATGGAAATCGCGTGGAATTATAGTTTTTTGGCTGAAAAACGCAAAAGACTAGGAACGATCATGGCGGGGCGGTGACTATGGTTCCTTAGGTCGTATTTGATAGTCCGGAAAATTTTTAGGCGATCCGGCTCCGGGGGGCCCGACCCACTCGGAAGGCGTGGGCGATAGCACACAAAAATATGGGAATCAGGCGGAATTCTAGTTTTTTGGCCAAAAAATGCAAAAATGAGGAACGATCATGGCGAGGCGGTGACTATGGTTCCTTAGGTCCTAATTGATGGCCCGAAAATTTTTAGGCGATCCGAGTCCGGCGGCCCGGCCCACTCGGAAGGTGTGGGCAATAGCACACAAAAATATGGTAATCAAGCGGAATTCTAGTTTTTTGGCCGAAAAATGCAACAAATGAGGAATGATCATGGCTGGGCGGTGACTATGGTTCCTTAGGTCGTATTTGATAGTCCGGAAAAATTTTACGCGATAGGGGTCCGGAGTTCCCGGGTTCACTTGGAAGGCGTGGGCTATAGGACACGAAAAAATGGGAATCGCGCGGAATTCTAGTTTTTTGGCCGAAAAATGGAAAAAACTAGGAACGATCATGGCTGGGCAGTAACTATAGTTCCTTAGGTCTTATTTGATAGTCCAGAAAAATTTTAGGCGATAGGGGTCCGGAGACCCGGGACCACTCGGAAGGCGTGGGCTATACCACACAAAAATATGGGATCGCGCGGAATTCTCGTTGTTTGGCCGAAAAATGCAAAGAATGAGGAACGATCATGGCGGGGCAGATACTATGGTTCCTTAGGTCGTATTTGATAGTCCGGATAAATTTTAGGCGATAGGGGTCCGGAGGTCCCTAGACCACTCGGAAGGTGTGGGCTATCACACACAAAAATATGGGAATCGCGCGGAATTCTAGTTGTTTTGCCGAAAAATGCAAATAATAAGGAACGATCATGGCGGGGCAGATACTATGGTTCCTTAGGTCGTATTTGATTGCCCGAAAAAATTTTAGGCGATCGGGGTCCGCGGCTCTTAGGACCACTCGGAAAGCGTGGGTATAGCACACGAAAATATGGGAATCGGGCGAAATTCTAGGTCTTTTTCAGTAACATGCAAAAAATGTGGAAAGATCTTGGCAGGGCGGTGACTATGGTTCCTTTGGTCTTATTTGATAGTCCGGAAAAATATTAGGCGATAGGGGTCCGGAGGTCCCAGGACCACTCCGAAGGCGTGGGCTATAACACACAAAAATATGGGAATTGCGCGGAATTCTAGTTGTTTGGCCGAAAAATGCAAAAAATGAGGAACGATCACGGCGGGGAGGTTACTATGGTTCCTTAGGTCGTATTTGATGGCCCGAAAAAATTTTAGGCGATCGGGGTTCGGGGGTCCCGGGACCACTCGGAAGGCGTGGGCTAAAGCACACGAAAATATGGGAATCGCGCGGAATTCTAGTTTTTTGGCCGAAAAATGCAAAAATTGAGGAACGATCATGGCGGGGCGGTGACTATGGTTCCTTAGGTCATATTTGATAGTCCTGAAAATTTTTAGACGATCCGGCTCCGGGGGGGCCGACCCACTCGGAAGGCGTGGGCGATAGCACACAAAAATATGGAAATCGCGCGGAATTCTAGTGTTTTGGCCAAAAAATGCAAAAATGAGGAACGATCATGGCGAGGCGGTGACTATGGTTCCTTAGGTCCTAATTGATGGCCCGAAAATTTTTAGGCGGTCCGAGTCCGGCGGCCTGGCCCACTCGGAAGGTGTGGGCAATAGCACACAAAAATATGGTAATCGAGCGGAATTCTAGTTTTTTGGCCGAAAAACGCAATAAATGAGGAACGATCATGGCTGGGCGGTGACTATGGTTCCTTAGGTCGTATTTGATTGCCCGGAAAAATTTTAGGCGATCGGGGTCCGCGCCTCTTGGGACCACTCGGAATGCGTGAGCTATAGCACACTAAAATATGCAAATCGCGCGGAGTTCTAGTTTTTTGTCCGAAAAATGCAAAGCATTTGGAATGATCATGGTGGGGCGGATACTATGGTTCCTTAGGTCGTATTTGATAGTCCGGAAAAATTTTAGGCGATAGGGGTCAGGAGGTCCCGGGACCACTCGGAAGGCGTGGGCTATAACACACAAAAATATGGGAATCGGGCATAATTCTAGTTTTTTGGCCGAAAAATGCAAAAAATGAGAAACGATGATGGCGGGGCGGTTACTATGGTTCCTTAGGTTGTATTTGACGGCCCGGAAAAATTTTAGGCGATCGGGGTCCGGTGGTCCCGGAACCACTTGGAAGGGTTGGCAATAGCACACAAAAATATTGTAATCGGGCGGAATTCTAGTTTTTTGGCCGAAAAACGCAACAAATGAGGAATGATCATGGCTGGGCGGTGACTATGGTTCCTTTGGTCATATTTGATTGTCCTGAAAATTTTTAGGCGATAGGGGTCCGGAGTTCCCGGGTTCACTTGGAAGGCATGGGCTATAGGACATGAAAATATGGGAATCGCGCGGAATTCTAGTTTTTTGGCCAAAAAACGGAAAAAACTAGGAACGATCATGGCTGGACGGTGACTATGGTTCCTTAGGTCTTATTTGATAGTCCGGAAAAATTTTAGGCGATAGGGGTCCGGAGACCCGGGACCACTCGGAAGGCGTGGGCTATAACACACAAAAATATGGGATCGCGCGGAATTCTCGTTGTTTGACCGAAAAACGCAAAAAATGAGGAACGATCATGGAGGGGCGGATACTATGGTTCCTTAGGTCGTATTTGATAGTCCGGAAAAATTTTAGGCGATAGGGGTCCGGAGGTCCCGGGACCACTCGGAAGGTGTGGGCTATCACACACAAAAATATGGGAATCGCACGGAATTCTAGTTGTTTTGCCGAAAAATGCAAAAAATAAGGAACGATCATGGCGGGGCGGATACTATGGTTCCTTAGGTCGTATTTGATTGCCCGGAAAAATTTTAGGCGATCGGTGTCCGCGGCTCTTGGGACCACTCGGAATGCGTGGGTATAGCACATGAAAATATGGGAATCGGGCGAAATTCTAGGTCTTTTTCAGTAACATGCAAAAAATGTGGAAAGATCTTGGCAGGGCGGTGACTATGGTTCCTTTGGTCTTATTTGATAGTCCAGAAAAATATTAGGCGATAGGGGTCCGGAGGTCCCGGGACCACTCGGAAGGCGTGGGCTATAACACACAAAAATATGGAATTGCGCGGAATTCTAGTTGTTTGGCCGAAAAACGCCAAAAATGAGGAACGATCATGGCGGGGCGGATACTATGGTTCCTTAGGTCGTATTTGATAGTCCGGAAAAATTTTAGGCGATAGGGGTCAGGAGATCCCGGGACCACTCGGAAGGCATGGGCTATAACACACAAAAATATGGGAATCGCGCGGAATTCTAGTTGTTTGGCCGAAAAACACAAAAATTGAGGAACGATCATGGCGGGATGGTTACTATGGTTCCTTATGTCATATATTATGGCCCGGAAAATTTTTAGGCGATCGGGGTTCGGGGTTCCCGGGACCCCTTGGAAGGCGTGGGCTAAAGCACACGAAAATATGGAAATCGAACGAAATTCTAGTTTTTTGGCTGAAAAACGCAAAAGACTAGGAACGATCATGGCGGGGCGGTGACTATGGTTCCTTAGGTCATATTTGATAGTCCGGAAAATTTTTAGGCGATCCGGCTCCGGGGGGCCCGACCCACTAGGAAGGCGTGGGCGATAGCACACAAAAATATGGGAATCGGGCGGAATTCTAATTTTTTGGCCAAAAAATGCAAAAATGAGGAACGATCATGGCGAGGCGGTGACTATGGTTGCTTAGGTCCTAATTGATGGCCCGAAAATTTTTAGGCGATCCGAGTCCGGCGGCCCGGCCCACTCGGAAGGTGTGGGCAATAGCACACAAAAATATGGTAATCAAGAGGAATTCTAGTTTTTTGGCCGAAAAACGCAACAAATGAGGAATGATCATGGCTGGGCGGTGACTATGGTTCCTTAGGTCGTATTTGATAGTCCGGAAAAATTTTACGCGATAGGGGTCCGGAGTTCCCGGGTTCACTTGGAAGGCGTGGGCTATAGGACACGAAAATATGGGAATCGCGCGGAATTCTAGTTTTTTGGCCGAAAAACGGAAAAAACTAGGAACGATCATGGCTGGGCGGTGACTATGGTTCCTTAGGTCTTATTTGATAGTCCAGAAAAATTTTAGGCGATAGGGGTCCGGAGACCCGGGACCACTCGGAAGGCGTGGGCTATACCACACAAAAATATGGGATCGCGCGGAATTCTCGTTGTTTGGCCGAAAAACGCAAAGAATGAGGAACGATCATGGCGGGGCGGATACTATGGTTCCTTAGGTCGTATTTGATAGTCCGGAAAAATTTTAGGCGATAGGGGTCCGGAGGTCCCGGGACCACTCGGAAGGTGTGGGCTATCACACACAAAAATATGGGAATCGCGCGGAATTCTAGTTGTTTTGCCGAAAAATGCAAATAATAAGGAACGATCATGGCGGGGCGGATACTATGGTTCCTTAGGTCGTATTTGATTGCCCGGAAAAATTTTAGGCGATCGGGGTCCGCGGCTCTTGGGACCACTCGGAAAGCGTGGGTATAGCACACGAAAATATGGGAGTCGGGCGAAATTCTAGGTCTTTTTCAGTAACATGCAAAAAATGTGGAAAGATCTTGGCAGGGCGGTGACTATGGTTCCTTTGGTCTTATTTGATAGTCCGGAAAAATATTAGGCGATAGGGGTCCGGAGGTCCCAGGACCACTCGGAAAGCGTGGGCTATAACACACAAAAATATGGGAATTGCGCGGAATTCTAGTTGTTTGGCCGAAAAACGCAAAAAATGAGGAACGATCACGGGGGGGAGGTTACTATGGTTCCTTAGGTCGTATTTGATGGTCCGGAAAAATTTTAGGCGATCGGGGTTCGGGGGTCCCGGGACCACTCGGAAGGCGTGGGCTAAAGCACACGAAAATATGGGAATCGCGCGGAATTCTAGTTTTTTGGCCGAAAAATGCAAAAATTGAGGAACGATCATGGCGGGGCGGTGACTATGGTTCCTTAGGTCGTATTTGATAGTCCTGAAAATTTTTAGGCGATCCGGCTCCGGGGGGGCCGACCCACTCGGAAGGCGTGGGCGATAGCACACAAAAATATGGAAATCACGCGGAATTCTAGTGTTTTGGCCAAAAAATGCAAAAATGAGGAACGATCATGGCGAGGCGGTGACTATGGTTCCTTAGGTCCTAATTGATGGCCCGAAAATTTTTAGGCGGTCCGAGTCCGGCGGCCGGGCCCACTCGGAAGGTGTGGGCAATAGCACACAAAAATATGGTAATCGGGCGGAATTCTAGTTTTTTGGCCGAAAAACGCAACAAATGAGGAATGATCATGGCTGGGCGGTGACTATGGTTCCTTTGGTCGTATTTGATAGTCCTGAAAATTTTTAGGCGATAGGGGTCCGGAGTTCCCGGGTTCACTTGGAAGGTATGGGCTATAGGACACGAAAATATGGGAATCTCGCGGAATTCTAGTTTTTTGGCCAAAAAACGGAAACAACTAGGAACGATCATGGCTGGGCAGTGACTATGGTTCCTTAGGTCTTATTTGATAGTCCGGAAAAATTTTAGGCGATAGGGGTCCGGAGAACCGGGACCACTCGGAAGGCGTGGGCTATAACACACAAAAATATAGGATCGCGCGGAATTCTAGTTGTTTGGCCGAAAAATACAAAACATGAGGAACGATCATGGCGGGATGGATACTATGGTTCCTTAGGTCGTATTTGATTGCCCGGAAAAATTTTAGGCGATCGGGGTCCGCGGCTCTTGGGACCACTCGGAATGCGTGGGTATAGCACACGAAAATATGGGAATCGGGCGAAATTCTAGGTCTTTTTCAGTAACATGCAAAAAATGTGGAAAGATCTTGGCAGGGCGGTGACTATGGTTCCTTTGGTCTTATTTGATAGTCCGGAAAAATATTAGGCGATAGGGGTCCGGAGGTCCCGGGACCACTCGGAAGGCGTGGGCTATAACACTCAAAAATATGGGAATCGCGCGGAATTCTAGTTGTTTGGCCGAAAAACGCAAAAAATGAGGAACGGTCATGGCGGGGCGGATACTATGGTTCCTTAGGTCGTATTTGATAGTCTGGAAAAATTTTAGGCGATAGGGGTCAGGAGGTCCCGGGACCACTCGGAAAGCGTGGGCTATAACACACAAAAATATGGGAATCGTGCGGAATTCTAGTTGTTTGGTCGAAAAACGCAAAAAATGAGGAACGATCATGGCGGGGAGGTTACTATGGATCCTTGGATCGTATTTGATGGCCCAGAAAATATTTAGGCGATCGGGGTTCGGGGTTCCCGGGACCCCTTGGAAGGCGTGGGATAAAGCACACGAAAATATGGAGATTGCGCGGAATTCTAGTTTTTTTGCTGAAAAATGCAAAACACTAGGAACGATCATGGCGGGGCAGTGACTATGGTTCCATAGGTCGTATTTAATAGTCCGGAAAATTTTTAGGCGATCAGGCTCCGGGGGACCCGACCCACTCGGAAGGCGTGGGCGATAGCACACAAAAATATGGGAATCGGGCGAAATTCTAGTTTTTTGGCAAAACAATGAAACAAATAAGGAACGATCATGGCGAGGCGGTGACTATGGTTCCTTAGGTCCTCATTGATGGCCCGAAATTTTTTTAGGCGATCCGAGTCCGGCGGCCTGGCCGACTCGGAAGGCGTGGGCAATAGCACACAAAAATATGGTAATCGAGCGGAATTCTAGTTTTTTGGCCGAAAAACGCAATAAATGAGGAACGATCATGGCTGGGCGGTGACTATGATTCCTTAGGTCGTATTTGATGGCCCGGAAAATTTTAGACGATCGGGGTCCACGGCTCCCGGGACCACTCGGAAGGCGTAAGCTATAGCACACTAAAATATGCAAATCGCGCGGAGTTCTAGTTTTTTTGCCGAAAAATGCAAAGCCATTGGAACGATCATAGTGGGGCGGTGACTATGGTACCTTAGTTGTATTTGATAGTCCGGAAAAATTTTAGGCAATCGGGGTCCGCGGCTCCCCGGACCACTTGGAAGGCGTGGTTATAGCACACGAAAATATGGGAATCGCGGGGAATTCTAGTTTTTTGGCCGAAAAATGAGAAACGATGATTGCGGGGCGGTTACTATGGTTCCTTAGGTCGTATTTGACAGCCCGGAAAATTTTTAGGCGATCGGGGTCCGTGGGTCCCGGAACCACTTGGAAGGGTGGGCAATAGCGCACATAAATATGGTAATCGGGCGGAATTCTAGTGTTTTGGCCGAAAAACGCAACAAATGAGCAATGATCATTGCTGGGCGGTGACTATGGTTCCTTAGGTCGTATTTGATAGTCCGGAAAAATTTTAGGCGATAGGGGTCCGGAGTTCCCAGGTTCACTTAAAAGGCGTGGGCTATAGGACACGAAAATATGGGAATCGCGCGAAATTCTAGTTGTTTGGCCGAAAAACACAAAAAATGAGAAACGATCATGGCGGGGCGGATACTATGGTTTCTTAGGTCATATTTGATAGTCCGGAAAATTTTTAGGCGATAGGGGTCAGGAGGTCCTGGGACCACTCGGAAGGCGTGGGCTATAACACACAAAAATATGGGAATCGCGCGGAATTCTAGTTGTTTGGCCGAAAAACGCAAAAAATGAGGGACGATCATGGCAGGGTGGTTACTATGGTTCCTTAGTTTGTATTTGATGGCCCGAAAAATTTTTAGGCGATCGGGGTTCGGGCTTCCCGGGACCCCTTGGAAGGCTTGGGCTAAAGCACACGAAAATATGGGAATCGCGCGGAATTCTAGTTGTTTGGCCGAAAAATGCACAAAATGAGGAACGATCATGGTGGGGTTGTTACTATGGTCTCTTAGGTTGTATTTGATGGCCCGGAAAAGTTTTAGGCGATCGGGGTTCGGGGTTCCCTGGACCCCTTGGAAGGCGTGGGCTAAAGCACACGAAAATATGGAAATCGCGCGGAATTCTAGTTTTTTGGCTGAAAAATGCAAAAGACTAGGAACGATCATGGCGGGGCGGTGACTATGGTTCCTTAGGTCGTATTTTATAGTCCGGAAAATTTTTAGGCGATCCGGCTCCGGGGGCCTCGACCCACTCGGAAGGCGTGGGCGATAGCACACAAAAATATGGGAATCGGGCGGAATTCTAGTTTTTTGGCCAACAAATGCAAAAAATGAGGAACGATCATGGCGAGGCGGTGACTATGGTTCCTTAGGTCCTAATTGATGGCCCGAAAATTTTTTAAGCGATCCGAGTCCGGCGGCCCGGCCCACTCGGAAGGCGTGGGCAATAGCACACAAAAATATGGTAATCGAGGGGAATTCTAGTTTTTTGGCCGAAAAACGCAATAAATGAGGAGCGATCATGGCGGGGCGGTGACTAAGGTTCCTTAGGTTGTATTTGATGGCCCAGAAAATTTTAGGCGATCGGGGTCCACGGTTCCCAGGACCACTCGGAAGGCATAAGCTATAGCACACTAAAATATGCCAATCGCGCAGAGTTCTAGTTTTTTGGCCGAAAAATGCAAAGCAGTTGGAACGATCATGGTGGGGTGGTGACTATGGTACCTTAGGTCGTATTTCATAGTCCGGAAAAATTTTAGGCGATCGGGGTCCGCGGCTCCCCGGACCACTTGGAAGGCGTGGGTATAGCACACGAAAATATGGGAATCGGGCGTAATTCTAGTTTTTTGGCCGAAAAATGCAAAAAATGAGAAACGATGATAGCGGGGAGGTTACTATGGTTCCTTAGGTCGTATTTGACGGCCCGGAAATATTTTAGGCGATCGGGGTCCGGGGGTACCGGAACCACTTGGAAGGGTGGGCAATAGCACATAAAAATATTGTAATCGGGCGGAATTCTAGTTTTTTGGCCGAAAAACGCAAAAAATGAGGAATGATCATGGCTGGGCGGTGACTATGGTTCCTTAGGTCGTATTTGATAGTCCGGAAAAATTTTAGGCGATAGGGGTCTGGGGTTCCCGGGTTCACTTGGAAGGCGTGGCCTATAGGAAACGAAAATATGGGAATCGCGCGGAATTCTAGTTTTTTGGCTGAAAAATGCAAAAGACTAGGAACGATCATGGCTGGGCGGTGACTATGGTTCCTTAGGTCGTATTTTATAGTCCGGAAAATTTTTAGGCGATCCGGCTCCGGGGGCCTCGACCCACTCGGAAGGCGTGGGCGATAGCACACAAAAATATGGGAATCGGGCGGAATTCTAGTTTTTTGGCCAACAAATGCAAAAAATGAGGAACGATCATGGCGAGGCGGTGACTATGGTTCCTTAGGTCCTAATTGATAGCCCGAAAATTTTTTAAGCGATCCGAGTCCGGCGGCCCGGCCCACTCGGAAGGCGTGGGCAATAGCACACAAAAATATGGTAATCGAGGGAAATTCTAGTTTTTTGGCCGAAAAACGCAATAAATGAGGAGCGATCATGGCAGGGCGGTGACTATGGTTCCTTAGGTTGTATTTGATGGCCCAGAAAATTTTAGGCGATCGGGGTCCACGGTTCCCAGAACCACTCGGAAGGCGTAAGCTATAGCACACTAAAATATGCCAACCGCGCAGAGTTCTAGTTTTTTGGCCGAAAAATGCAAAGCAGTTGGAACGATCATGGTGGGGTGGTGACTATGGTACATTAGGTCGTATTTCATAGTCCGGAAAAATTTTAGGCGATCGGGGTCCGCGGCTCCCCGGACCACTTGGAAGGCGTGGGTATAGCACACGAAAATATGGGAATCAGGCGTAATTCTAGTTTTTTGGCCGAAAAATGCAAAAAATGAGAAACGATGATAGCGGGGAGGTTACTATGGTTCCTTAGGTCGTAATTGACGGCCCGGAAATATTTTAGGCGATCGGGGTCCGGGGGTCCCGGAACCACTTGGAAGGGTGGGCAATAGCACATAAAAATATTGTAATCGGGCGGAATTCTAGTTTTTTGGCCGAAAAACGCAAAAAATGAGGAATGATCATGGCTGGGCGGTGACTATGGTTCCTTAGGTCGTATTTGATAGTCCGGAAAAATTTTAGGCGATAGGGGTCCGGGGTTCCCGGGTTCACTTGGAAGGCGTGGCCTATAGGAAACGAAAATATGGGAATCGCGCGAAATTCTAGTTTTTTGGCCGAAAAACGGAAAAAACTAGGAACGATCATGGCTGGGCGGTGCCTATGGTTACTTAGGTCTTATTTCATAGTCCAAAAAAATTTTAGGCGATAGGGGTCTGGAGACTCGGGACCACTCGGAAGGCGTGGGCGATAGAACACAAAAATATGGGAATCGGGCGGAATTCTAGTTTTTTGGCTAAAAAATGCAAAAAATGAGGAACGATCATGGCGAGGCGGTGACTATGGTTCCTTAGGTCCTAATTGATGGCCCGAAAATTTTTTAAGCGATCCGAGTCCGGCGGCCCGGCCCACTCGGAAGGCGTGGGCAATCGGACACAAAAATATGGTAATCGAGGGGAATTCTAGCTTTTTGGCCGAAAAACGCAATAACTGAGGAACGATCATGGCGGGGCGGTGACTATGGTTCCTTAGGTCATATTTGATGGCCCGGAAAATTTTAGGCGATCGGGGTCCACGGCTCCCGGGACCATTCGGAAAGCGTAAGCTATAGCACACTAAAATATGCAAATCGCGCGGAGTTCTAGTTTTTTGGCCGAAAAATGCAAAGTAGTTGGAACGATCATGGTAAGGTGGTGACTATGGTACCTTAGGTCGTATTTTATAGTCCGGAAAAATTTTAGGCGATCGGGGCCCGCGGCTCCCCGGACCACTTGGAAGGCCTGGGTATAGCACACGAAAATATGGGAATCGGGCGTAATTCTAGTTTTTTGGCCGAAAAATGCAAAAAATGAGAAACGATGATGGCGGGGCGGTTACTATGGTTCCTTAGGTCGTATTTGACGGCCCGAAAAAATTTTAGGTGATCGGGGTCCGGGGGTCCCGGAACCACTTGGAAGGGTGGGCAATAGCACACAAAAATATTGTAATCGGGCGGAATTCTAGTTTTTTGGCCGAAAAACGCAAAAAATGAGGAATGATCATGGCTGGGCGGTGACTATGGTTCCTTAGGTCGTATTTGATAGTCCGGAAAATTTTTAGGCGATAGGGGTCCGGAGTTCCCGGGTTCACTTGGAAGGCGTGGGCTATAGGACACGAAAATATGGGAATCGCGCGGAATTCTAGTTTTTTGGCCGAAAAATAGAAAAAACTAGGAACGATCATGGCTGGGCGGTGCCTATGGTTCCTTAGGTCTTATTTGATAGTCCAGAAAAATTTTAGGCGATAGGGGTCCGGAGACCCGGGACCACTCGGAAGGTGTGGGCTATAACACACAAAAATATGGGATCGCGCGGAATTCTAGTTGTTTGGCCGAAAAGCGCAAAAAATGAGGAACGATTTTGGCAGGGCGGTGACTATGGTTCCTTAGGTCTTATTTGATAGTCCGGAAAAATATTAGGCGATAGGGGTCCGGAGGTCCCGGGACCACTCGGAAGGCGTGGGCTATAACACACAAAAATATGGGAATCGCGCGGAATTCTAGTTGTTTGGCCGAAAAATGCAAAAAATGAGGAACGATCATGGCAGGGCGGATACTATGGTTCCTTAGGTCGTATTTGATAGTCCGGAAAAATTTTAGGCGATAGGGGTCAGGAGGTCCCGGGACCACTCGGAAGGCGTGGGCTATAACACACAAAAATATGGGAATCGCGCGAAATTCTAGTTGTTTGGCCGAAAAACGCAAAAAATGAGGAACGGTCATGGCGGGGTGGTTACTATGGTTCCTTAGGTCGTATTTGATGGCCCAGAAAATTTTTAGGCAATCGGGTTTCAAGGTTCCCGGGACCCCTTGGAAGGCGTGGGCTAAAGCACACGAAAATATGGAAATCGCGCGGAATTCTAGTTTTTTGGCTGAAAAATGCAAAAGACTAGGAACGATCATGGCGGGGCGGTGACTATGGTTCCTTAGGTTGTATTTGATAGTCCGGAAAGTTTTTAGGCGATCCGGCTCCGGGGGGCCCGACCCACTCGGAAGGCGTGGGCGATAGCACTCAAAAATATGGGAATCGGGCGGAATTCTAGTTTTTTGGCCGAAAAACGCAATAAATGAGGAACGATCATGGTGGGGCGGTGACTATGGTTCCTTAGGTCGTATTTGATGGCACGGAAAATTTTAGGCGATCGGGGTCCATGGCTCCCCGGACCACTCGGAAGGCGTAAGCTATAGCACACTAAAATATGCAAATCACGCGGAGTTCTAATTTTTTGGCCGAAAAATGCAAAGCATTTGGAACGATCATGGTGGGGCGGTGACTATGGTACCTTAGGTCGTATTTGATAGTCCGGAAAATTTTTAGGCGATCGCGGTCCGCGGCTCCCCGGACCACTTGGAAGGCGTGGGGATAGCACACGAAAATATGGGAATTGGGCGTAATTCTAGTTTTTTGGCCGAAAAATGCAAAAAATGAGAACCACTTGGAAGGGTGGGCAATAGCACACAAAAATATTGTTATCGGGCGGAATTCTAGTTTTTTGGCCGAAAAACGCAACAAATGAGGAATGATCATGGCTGGGCGGTGACTATGGTTCCTTAGGTCGTATTTGATAGTCCGAAAAAATTTTAGGTGATAGGGGTCTGAAGTTCCCGGGTTCACTTGGAAGGCGTGGGCTATATGACACGAAAATATGGGAATCGTGAGGAATTCTAGTTTTTTGGCCGAAAAACGGAAACAACTAGGAACGATCATGGCTAGGCGGTGACTATGGTTCCTTAGGTCTTATTTGATAGTCCGGAAAAATTTTAGGCGATAGGGGTCCAGAGACCCGGGACCACTCGGAAGGCGTGGGCTATAACACATAAAAATATGGGATCGCGCGGAATTCTAGTTGTTTGGCCGGAAAACGCAAAAAATGAGGAACGATCATGGCGGGGCGGATACTATGGTTCCTTAGGTCGTATTTGATAGTCCGAAAAAATTTTAGGCGATAGGGGTCATGAGGTCCCGTGACCACTCGGAAGGTGTGGGCTATAACACACAAAAATATGGGAATCACGCGGAATTCTAGTTCTTTGGCCGAAAAACACAAAAAATAAGGAACGATCATGGAGGGGTGGATACTATGGTTCCTTAGGTCGTATTTGATTGCCTGGAAAAATTTTAGGCGATCGGGGTCCGCGACTCTTGGGACCACTCGAAATGTGTGGCTATAGCACACGAAAATATAGGAATCGGGCGAAATTCTAGGTCTTTTTCTGTAACATGCAAAAAATGTGGAAAGATCTTGGCAGGGCGGTGACTATGGTTCCTTTGGTTTTATTTGATAGTCCGGAAAAATATTAGGCAATAGGGGTCCGGAGGTCCCGGGACCACTCGGAAGGCGTGGGCTATAACACACAAAAATATGGGAATCGCGCGGAATTCTGGTTGTTTGGCCGAAAAACGCAAAAAATGCGGAACGATCATGGCGGGGCGGATACTATGGTCGTATTTGATAGTCCGGAAAAATTTTAGGAGATAGGGGTGAGGAGGTCCCGGGACCACTCGGAATGCGTGGGCTATAACACATAAAAATATGGGAATCACGCGAAATTCTAGTTTTTTGGCTGAAAAACGCAAAAGACTAGGAACGATCATAGAGGGGTGGTGACTATGGTTCCTTAGGTCGTATTTTATAGTCCGGAAAATTTTTAGGCGATCCGGCTCCGGGGTGCCCGACCCACTCGGAAGGAGTGGGCGATAGCAGACAAAAATATGGGAATCGGGCGCAATTATAGTTTTTTGGCCAAAAAATGCAAAAAATGAGGAACGATCATGGCGAGGCGGTGACTATGGTTCCTTAGGTCCTAATTGATGGCCCGAAATTTTTTTAGGCGATCCGAGTCCGGCGGCCCGGCCCACTCGGAAGGCGTGGGCAATAGCACACAAAATATGGAAATCGAGCGAAATTCTAGTTTTTTGGCCGAAAAACGCAATAAATGTGGAACGATCATGGCGGGGCGGTGACTATGGTTCCTTAGGTCGTATTTGATGGCCCGAAAAATTTTAGGCGATCGGGGTCCACGGCTCCCGGGACCACTCGGAAGGCGTTAGCTATAGCACACTAAAATATGCAAATCGCGCGGAGTTCTAGTTTTTTGGCCGAAAAATGCAAATCATTTGGAACGATCATGGTGGGGCAGTGACTATGGTACCTTAGGTCGTATTTGATAGTCCGGAAAAATTTTAGGCGATCGGGGTCCGCTGCTCCCCAGACCACTTGGAAGGCGTGGGTATAGCACACGAAAATATGGGAATCGGGCATAATTCTAGTTTTTTGGCCGTAAAATGCAAAAAATGAGAAACGATGATGGCGGGGCGGTTACTATGGATCCTTAGGTCGTATTTGACGGCCCGGAAAATTTTTAGGCGATCGGGGTCCTGGGGTCCCGGAACCATTTGGAAGGGTGGGCAATATCACACAAAAATATTGTAATCGGGCGGAATTCTAGTTTTTTGGCCGAAAAACGCAACAAATGAGAAATGATCATGGCTGGGCGGTGACTATGGTTCCTTAGGTCATATTTGATAGTCCGGAAAAATTTTAGGCGATAGGGGTCCGGAGTTCCCGGGTTCACTTGGAAGGGGTGGGCTATAGGACACGAAAATATGGGAATCGCGCGGAATTCTAGTTTTTTTGCCGAAAAATGCAAAAAATAAGGAACGATCATGGCAGGGCGGATAATATGGTTCCTTAGGTCGTATTTGATATCCGGAAAAATTTTAGGCGATAGGGGTCCGGAGACCCGGGACCACTCGGAAGGCGTGGGCTATAACACACAAAAATATGGGATCGCGCGGAATTCTAGTTGTTTGGCCGAAAAACGAAAAAAATGAGGAACGATCATGGCGGGGCGGATACTATGGTTCCTTAGGTCGTATTTGATAGTCCGGAAAAATTTTAGGCGATAGGGGTCATGAGGTCGCGGGACCACTCGGAAGGTGTGGGCTATAACACACAAAAATATGGGAATCACGCGGAATTATAGTTCTTTGGCCGAAAAACACAAAAAATAATGAACGATCATGGCGGAGCGGATACTATGGTTCCTTAGGTCGTATTTGATTGCCCGGAAAAATTTTAGGCGATCGGGGTCTGCGGCTCTTGGGACCACTCGGAATGTGTGGGTATAGCACATGAAAATCTGGGAATCGGGCGAAATTCTAGGTCTTTTTCAGTAACATGCAAAAAATGTGGAAAGATCTTGGCAGGGCGGTGACTATGGTTCCTTTGGTTTTATTTGATAGTCCGGAAAAATATTAGGCAATAGGGGTCCGGAGGTCCCGGGACCACTCGGAAGGCGTGGGCTATAACACACAAAAATATGGGAATCGCGCGGAATTTTGGTTGTTTGGCCGAAAAACGTAAAAAATGTGGAACGATCATGGCGGGGCGGATACTATGGTTCCTTATGTCGTATTTGATAGTCCGGAAAAATTTTAGGCGATAGGGGTGAGGAGGTCCCGGGACCACTCGGAATGCGTGGGCTATAACACACAAAAATATGGGAATCACGCGAAATTCTAGTTTTTTGGCTGAAAAACGCAAAAGACTAGGAACGATCATAGAGGGGTGGTGACTATGGTTCCTTAGGTCGTATTTTATAGTCCGGAAAATTTTTAGGCGATCCGGCTCCGGGGTGCCCGACCCACTCGGAAGGAGTGGGCGATAGAACACAAAAATATGGGAATCGGGCGCAATTATAGTTTTTTGGCCAAAAAATGCAAAAAATGAGGAACGATCATGGTGAGGCGGTGACTATGGTTCCTTAGGTACTAATTGATGGCCCGAAATTTTTTTAGGCGATCCGAGTCCGGCGGCCCGGCCCACTCGGAAGGCGTGGGCAATAGCACACAAAATATGGAAATCGAGCGAAATTCTAGTTTTTTGGCCAAAAAACGCAATAAATGAGGAACGATCATGGCGGGGCGGTGACTACAGTTCCTTAGGTCGTATTTGATGGCCCGAAAAATTTTAGGCGATCGGGGTCCACGGCTCCCGGGACCACTCGGAAGGCGTAAGCTATAGCACACTAAAATATGCAAATCGCGCGGAGTTCTAGTTTTTTGGCCGTAAAATGCAAAGCATTTGGAACGATCATGGTGGGGCAGTGACTATGGTACCTTAGGTCGTATTTGATAGTCCGAAAAACTTTTAGGCGATCGGGGTCCGCGGCTCCCCAGACTACTTGGAAAGCGTGGGTATAGCACACGAAAATATGGGAATCGGGCATAATTCTAGTTTTTTGGCCGAAAAATGCAAAAAATGAGAAACGATGATGGCGGGGTGGTTACTATGGTTCCTTAGGTCGTATTTGACGGCCCGGAAAATTTTTAGGCGATCGGGGTCCTGGGGTCCCGGAACCATTTGGAAGGGTGGGCAATATCACACAAAAAAATTGTAATCGGGCGGAATTCTAGTTTTTTGGCCGAAAAACGCAACAAATGAGGAATGATCATGGCTGGGCGGTGACTATGGTTCCTTAGGTCGTATTTGATAGTACGGAAAAATTTTAGGCGATAGGGTTCCGGAGTTCCCGGGTTCACTTGGAAGGCGTGGGCTATAGGACACGAAAATAAGGGAATCGCGCGGAATTCTAGTTTTTTTGCCGAAAAACGGAAAAAACTAGGAACGATCATGGCTGGGCGGTGACTATGGTTCCTTAGGTCTTATTTGATATGTCCGGAAAAATTTTAGGCGATAGGGGTCCGGAGACCCGGGACCACTCGGAAGGCGTGGGCTATAACACACAAAAATATGGGAATCGCGCGGAATTCTAGTTGTTTGGCCGAAAAACGCAAAAAATGAGGAACGGTCATGGCGGGGTGGTTACTATGGTTCCTTAGGTCGTATTTTATGGCCCGGAAAATTTTTAGGCGATCGAGGTTCGGGGTTCCCGGGACCCCTTGGAAGGCGTGGGCTAAAGCACACGAAAATATGGAAATCGCGCGGAATTCTAGTTTTTTGGCTGAAAAACGCAATAGACTAGGAACGATCATGGCGGGGCGGTGATTATGGTTCCTTAGGTATTATTTTATATTCAGGAAAATTTTTAGGCGATCCGGCTTCGGGCGGCCCGACCCACTCGGAAGGCGTGGGGGATAGCACACAAAAATATGGGAATCGGGCTGAATTCTAGTTTTTTAGCTAAAAAATGCAAAAAATGAGGAACGATCATGGCGAGGCGGTGACTATGGTTCCTTAGGTCCTAATTGATGGCCCGAAAACTTTTTAGGCGATCAGAGTCCGGCGGCCCGGCCCACTCGGAAGGCGTGGGCAATAGCACACAAAAATATGGTAATCGAGCGGAATTCTAGTTTTTTGGCCGAAAAACGCAATAAATGAGGAACAATCATGGCAGGGCGGTGACTATGGTTTTTTAGGTCGTACTTGATGACCCGGAAAATTTTAGGCGATCGGGGTCCACGGCTCCCGGGACCACTCGGATGGCGTAAGCTATAGCACACTAAAATATGCAAATCTCGCGGAGTTCTAGTTTTTTGGCCGAAAAATGCAAAGCATTTGGAACGATCATGGTGGGGCGGTGACTATGGTACCTTAGGTCGTATTTTATAGTCCGAAAAAATTTTAGGCGATCGGGGTCCGCGGCTCCCCGGACCACTTGGAAGGCGTGGGTATAGCACACGAAAATATGTGAATCGGGCGTAATTCTAGTTTTTTGGCCGAAAAATGCAAAAAATGAGAAATGATGATGGCGGGGCGGTTACTATGGTTCCTTAGGTCGTATTTGACGGCCCAGAAAATTTTTAGGCGATCGGGGTTCGGGGATCCCAGAACCACTTGGAAGGGTGGGCAATAGCACACAAAAATATTGTAATCGGGCGGAATTCTAGTTTTTTGGCCAAAAAATGCAACAAATGAGGAATGATCATGGCTGGGAGGTGACTATGGTTCCTTAGGTCATATTTGATAGTCCGAAAAAATTTTAGGCGATAGGGGTCCGGGGGTCCCGGGTTCACTTGGAAGGCGTGGGCTATAGGACACGAAAATATGGGAATCGCGCGGAATTCTCGTTTTTTGGCCGAAAAATGGAAAAAACTAGGAACGATCATGGCTGGGTGGTGACTATGGTTCCTTAGGTCTTATTTGATAGTCCGGAAAAATTTTAGGCGATAGGGGTCCGGAGACCCGGGACCACTCGGAAGTCGTGGGCTATAACACACAAAATATGGGATCGCGCGGAATTCTAGTTGTTTGGCCGAAAAACGCAAAAAATGAGGAACGATCATGGCGGGGCGGATACTATGGTTCCTTAGGTCGTATTTGATAGTCCAAAAAAATTTTAGGCGATAGGGGTCCGGAGGTCCCGGGACCACTCGGAAGGTGTGGGCTATAACACACAAAAATATGGGAATCGCGCGTAATTCTAGTTGTTTGGCCGAAAAACGCAAAAAATAAGGAACGATCATGGCGGGGCGGATACTATGGTTCCTTAGGTCGTATTTGATTGCCCGGAAAATTTTTAGGCGATCGGGGTCCGCGACTCTTGGGACCACTCGGAATGCGTGGTTATAGCACACGAAAAAATGGAAATCGGGCGAAATTCTAGGTCTTTTTAAGTAACATGCAAAAAATGTGGACAGATCTTGGCAGGGCGATGACTGTGGTTCCTTTGGTCTTATTTGATAGTCCAGAAAAATATTAGGCGATAGGGGTCCGGAGGTCCCAGGACCACTCGGAAGGCGTGGGCTATAACACAAAAAAATATGGGAATCGAGCGGAATTCTAGTTTTTTGGCCGAAAAACGCAATAAATTAGGAATGATCATGGCGGGGCGGTGACTATGGTTCCTTAGGTCGTATTTGATATTCTGAAAAAAGTTTAGGCGATAGGGGTCCGGAGACCCGGGACAACTCGGAAGGCATGGGCTATTACACACAAAAATATGGGATCGCGCGGAATTCTAGTTGTTTGGCCGAAAAACGCAAAAAATGAGGAACGATCATAGCGGGGCGGATACTATGGTTCCTTAGGTCATATTTGATAGTCCGGAAAAATTTTATGCGATAGGGGTCCGGAGGTCCCGGGACCACTCGGAGGGTGTGGGCTATAACACACAAAAATATGGGAATCGCGCGGAATTCTAGTTGTTTGGCCGAAAAACGCAAAAAATAAGGAACGATCATGGCAGGGCAGATACTATGGTTCCTTAGGTCGTATTTGATTGCTCGGAAAAATTTTAGGTGATCGGGGTCCGCGGCTCTTGGGACCACTCGGAATGCGTGGGTATAGCACACGAAAATATGCGAATCGGGCGAAATTCTATGTCTTTTTCAGTAACATGCAAAAAATGTGGAAAGATCTTGGCAGGGCGGTGACTATGGTTCCTTTGGTCTTATTTGATAGTCCGGAAAAATATTAGGCGATAGGGGTCCGGAGGTCCTAGGACCACTCGGAAGGCGTGGGCTATAACACACAAAAATATGGGAATCGCGCGGAATTCTAGTTGTTTGGCCAAAAACCGCAAAAAATGAGGAACGATCATGGCGGGGCGGATACTCTGGTTCCTTAGGTTGTATTTTATAGTCCGGAAAATTTTTAGGCGATCCGTCTCCGGGGGACCGACCCACTCGGAAGGCGTGGGCGATAGCACACAAAAATATGGGAATCGGGCGGAATTCTAGTTTTTTGGCCAAAAAATGCAAAAAATGAGGAACGATCATGGTAAGGCGGTGCCTATGGTTACTTAGGTCCTAATTGATGGCCCAAAAACTTTTTAGGCGATCCGAGTCCGGCGGCCCGGCCCACTCGGAAGGCTTGGGCAATAGCACACAAAAATATGGTAATCGAGCGGAATTCTAGTTTTTTGGCCGAAAAACGCAATAAATGAGGAACGATCATGGCAGGGCGGTGACTATGGTCCTTAGGTCGTATTTGATGGCCCGGAAAATTTTAGGCGATCGGGGTCCTCGGCTCCCCGGACCACTTGTAAGGCGTGGGTATAGCACACGAAAATATGGGAATCGGGCGTAATTCTAGTTTTTTGGCCGAAAAATGCAAAAAATGAGAAACGATGATGGCGGGACGGTTATTATGGTTCCTTAGGTCGTATTTGACGGCCCGAAAAAATTTTAGTCGATCGGGGTCCGGGGGTCCCGTAACCACTTGGAAGGGTGGGCAATAGTACACAAAAATATTGTAATCGGGCAGAATTCTAGTTTTTTGGCCGAAAAACGCAACAAATGAGGAATGATCATGGCTGGACGGTGACTATGGTTCCTTAGGTCGTATTTGATAGTCCGGAAAAATTTTAGGCGATAGGGGTCCGGAGTTCACGGGTTCACTTGGAAGGCGTGGGCTATAGGACACGAAAATATGGGAATCGCGCGGAATTCTAGTGTTTTGGCCGAAAAACGGAAAAACCTAGGAACGATCATGGCTGGGTGGTGACTATGGTTTCTTAGGTCGTATTTGATAGTCCAGAAAAATTGTAGGCGATAGGAGTCCAGAGACCCGGGACCACTCGGAAGGCGTGGGCTATAACACACAAAAATATGGGATCACGCGGAATTCTAGTTGTTTGGCCGAAAAATGCAAAAAATGAGGAACGATCATGGTAAGGCGGTGCCTATGGTTACTTAGGTCCTAATTGATGGCCCAAAAACTTTTTAGGCGATCCGAGTCCGGCGGCCCGGCCCACTCGGAAGGCTTGGGCAATAGCACACAAAAATATGGTAATCGAGCGGAATTCTAGTTTTTTGGCCGAAAAACGCAATAAATGAGGAACGATCATGGCAGGGCGGTGACTATGGTCCCTTAGGTCGTATTTGATGGCCCGGAAAATTTTAGGCGATCGGGGTCCTCGGCTCCCCGGACCACTTGTAAGGCGTGGGTATAGCACACGAAAATATGGGAATCGGGCGTAATTCTAGTTTTTTGGCCGAAAAATGCAAAAAATGAGAAACGATGATGGCGGGACGGTTATTATGGTTCCTTAGGTCGTATTTGACGGCCCGAAAAAATTTTAGTCGATCGGGGTCCGGGGGTCCCGTAACCACTTGGAAGGGTGGGCAATAGTACACAAAAATATTGTAATCGGGCAGAATTCTAGTTTTTTGGCCGAAAAACGCAACAAATGAGGAATGATCATGGCTGGACGGTGACTATGGTTCCTTAGGTCGTATTTGATAGTCCGGAAAAATTTTAGGCGATAGGGGTCCGGAGTTCACGGGTTCACTTGGAAGGCGTGGGCTATAGGACACGAAAATATGGGAATCGCGCGGAATTCTAGTGTTTTGGCCGAAAAACGGAAAAACCTAGGAACGATCATGGCTGGGTGGTGACTATGGTTTCTTAGGTCGTATTTGATAGTCCAGAAAAATTGTAGGCGATAGGAGTCCAGAGACCCGGGACCACTCGGAAGGCGTGGGCTATAACACACAAAAATATGGGATCACGCGGAATTCTAGTTGTTTGGCCGAAAAATGCAAAAAATGAGGAACGATCATGGCGGGGCGGATACTATGGTTCCTTAGGTCGTATTTGATAGTCCAGAAAAATTTTAGGAGATAGGGGTCCGGAGGTCCCGGGACCACTCGGAAGGTGTGGGCTATAACACACAAAAATATGGGAATCGTGCGTAATTCTAGTTATTTGGCCGAAAACGCAAAAAATAAGGAACGATCATGGCGGGGCGGATACTATGGTTCCTTAGGTCGTATTTGATTGCCCGGAAAATTTTTAGGCGATCGGGGTCCGCGACTCTTGCGACCACTCGGAATGCGTGGTTATAGCACACGAAAATATGGGAATCGGGCGAAATTCTATGTCTTTTTCAGTAACATGCAAAAAATGTGGAAAGATCTTGGCAGGGCGGTGACTATGGTTCCTTTGGTCTTATTTGATAGTCCGGAAAAATATTAGGTGATAGGGGTCAGGAGGTCCCAGAACTACTCGGAAGGCGTGGGCTATAACACACAAAAATATGGGAATCGCGCGGAATTCTAGTTGTTTGGCCAAAAACTGCAAAAAATGAGGAACGATCATGGCGGGGCGGATACTATGGTTCCTTAGGTCGTATTTTATAGTCCGGAAAATTTTTAGGCGATCCGTCTCCGGGGGACCGACCCACTCGGAAGGCGTGGGCGATAGCACACAAAAATATGGGAATCGGGCGGAATTCTAGTTTTTTGGCCAAAAATGCAAAAAATGAGGAACGATCATGGCGAGGCGGTGACTATGGTTCCTTAGGTCCTAATTAATGGCCCGAAAATTTTTTAGGCGATCCGAGTCCGGCGGCCCGGCCCACTCGGAAGGCTTGGGCAATAGCACACAAAAATATGGTAATCGAGCGGAATTCTAGTTTTTTAGCCGAAAAACGCAATAAATGAGGAACGATCATGGCGGGGCGGTGACTATGGTTCCTTAGGTCGTATTTGATGGCCCGAAAAATTTTAGGCGATCGGGGTCCGCGGCTCCCCGGACCACTTGTAAGGCGTGGGTATAGCACACGAAAATATGGGAATCGGGCGTAATTCTAGTTTTTTGGCCGAAAAATGCAAAAAATGAGAAACGATGATGGCGGGGCAGTTACTATGGTTCCTTAGGTCTTATTTGACGGCCCGAAAAAATTTTAGTCGATCGGGGTCCGGGGGTTCCGGAACCACCTGGAAGGGTGGGCAATAGCACACAGAAATATTGTAATCGCGCGGAATTCTAGTTTTTTGGCCGAAAAACGCAACAAATGAGGAATGATCATGGCTGGACGGTGACTATGGTTCCTTAGGTCGTATTTGATAGTCCGGAAAAATTTTAGGCGATAGGGGTCCGGAGTTCACGGGTTCACTTGGAAGGCGTGGGCTATAGGACACGAAAATATGGGAATCGCGCGGAATTCTAGTTTTTTGGCCGAAAAACGGAAAAACCTAGGAACGATCATGGCTGGGTGGTGACTATGGTTTCTTAGGTCGTATTTGATAGTCCAGAAAAATTGTAGGCGATAGGAGTCCAGAGACCCGGGACCACTCGGAAGGCGTGGGCTATAACACACAAAAATATGGGATCACGCGGAATTCTAGTTGTTTGGCCGAAAAAACGCAACAAATGAGGAATGATCATGGTTGGGCGGTGACTATGGTTCCTTAGGTCGTATTTGATAGTCCGGAAAAATTTTAGGCGATAGGGGTCTGGAGTTCCCGGGTTCACTTGGAAGGCGTGGGCTATAGGACACGAAAATATGGGAATCGCGCGGAATTCTAGTTTTTTGGCCGAAAAATGGAAAAAACTAGGACTAATCATGGCTGGGTGGTGACTATGGTTCCTTAGGTCTTATTTGATAGTCCTGAAAAATTTTAGGCGATAGGGGTCCGGAGACCCGGGACCACTCGGAAGTCGTGGGCTATAACAAACAAAATATGGGATCACGCGGAATTCTAGTTGTTTGGCCGAAAAACGCAAAAAATGAGGAACGATCATGGCGGGGCGGATACTATGGTTCCTTAGGTCGTATTTGATAGTCCAGAAAAATTTTAGGAGATAGGGGTCCGGAGGTCCCGGGACCACTCGGAAGGTGTGGGCTATAACACACAAAAATATGGGAATCGCGCGTAATTCTAGTTATTTGGCCGAAAACGCAAAAAATAAGGAACGATCATGGCGGGGCGGATACTATGGTTCCTTAGGTCGTATTTGATTGCCCGGAAAATTTTTAGGCGATCGGGGTCCGCGACTCTTGCGACCACTCGGAATGCGTGGTTATAGCACACGAAAATATGGGAATCGGGCGAAATTCTATGTCTTTTTCAGTAACATGCAAAAAATGTGGAAAGATCTTGGCAGGGCGGTGACTATGGTTCCTTTGGTCTTATTTGATAGTCCGAAAAAATATTAGGTGATAGGGGTCAGGAGGTCCCAGAACTACTCGGAAGGCGTGGGCTATAACACACAAAAATATGGGAATCGCGCGGAATTCTAGTTGTTTGGCCAAAAACTGCAAAAAATGAGGAACGATCATGGCGGGGCGGATACTATGGTTCCTTAGGTCGTATTTTATAGTCCGGAAAATTTTTAGGCGATCCGTCTCCGGGGGACCGACCCACTCGGAAGGCGTGGGCGATAGCACACAAAAATATGGGAATCGGGCGGAATTCTAGTTTTTTGGCCAAAAATGCAAAAAATGAGGAACGATCATGGCGAGGCGGTGACTATGGTTCCTTAGGTCCTAATTGATGCCCCGAAAATTTTTTAGGCGATCCGAGTCCGGCGGCCCGGCCCACTCGGAAGGCTTGGGCAATAGCACACAAAAATATGGTAATCGAGCGGAATTCTAGTTTTTTAGCCGAAAAACGCAATAAATGAGGAACGATCATGGCGGGGCAGTGACTATGGTTCCTTAGGTCGTATTTGATGGCCCGGAAAATTTTAGGCGATCGGGGTCCGCGGCTCCCCGGACCACTTGTAAGGCGTGGGTATAGCACACGAAAATATGGGAATCGGGCGTAATTCTAGTTTTTTGGCCGAAAAATGCAAAAAATGAGAAACGATGATGGCGGGGCGGTTACTATGGTTCCTTAGGTCTTATTTGACGGCCCGAAAAAATTTTAGTCGATCGGGGTCCGGGGGTTCCGGAACCACCTGGAAGGGTGGGCAATAGCACACAAAAATATTGTAATCGGGAGTAATTCTAGTTTTTTGGCCGAAAAACGCAACAAATGAGGAATGATCATGGCTGGGCGGTGACTATGGTTCCTTAGGTCGTATTTGATAGTCCGGAAAAATTTTAGGCGATAGGGGTCCGGAGTTCCCGGGTTCACTTGGAAGGCGTGGGCTATAGGACACGAAAATATGGGAATCGTGCGGAATTCTAGTTTTTTGGCCGAAAAACAGAAAACACTAGGAACGATCATGGCTGGGCGGTGACTATGGTTTCTTAGGTCGTATTTGATAGTCCGGAAAAATTGTAGGCGATAGGGGTCCGGAGACCCGGGACCACTCGGAAGGCGTGGGCTATAACACACAAAAATATGGGATCGCGCGAAATTCTAGTTGTTTGGCCGAAAAACGCAAAAAATGAGGAACGATCATGGCGGGGCGGAAACTATGGTTCCTTTGGTCGTATTTGATAGTCCGGAAAAATTTTAGGCGATAGGGGTCCGGAGTTCCCGGGTTCACTTGGAATGCGTGGGCTATAGGACACGAAAATATGGGAATCGCGCGGAATTCTCGTTTTTTGGCCGAAAAATGGAAAAAACTAGGAACGATCATGGCTGGGTGGTGACTATGGTTCCTTAGGTCGTATTTGATTGCCCGGAAAATTTTTAGGCGATCGGGGTCCGCGACACTTGGGACCACTCGGAATGCGTGGTTATAGCACACGAAAAAATGGGAATCGGGCGAAATTCTAGGTCTTTTTAAGTAACATGCAAAAAATGTGGACAGATCTTGGCAGGGCGGTGACTATGGTTCCTTTGGTCTTATTTGATAGTCCGGAAAAATATTAGGCGATAGGGGTCCGGAGGTCCCGGGACCATTCGGAAGGCGTGGGCTATAACACACAAAAATATGGGAATCGAGCGGAATTCTAGTTTTTTGGCCGAAAAACGCAATAAATTAGGAATGATCATGGCGGGGCGGTGACTATGGTTCCTTAGGTCGTATTTGATATTCTGAAAAAATTTTAGGCGATAGGGGTCCGGAGACCCGGGACAACTCGGAAGGCATGGGCTATTACACACAAAAATATGGGATCGCGCGGAATTCTAGTTGTTTGGCCGAAAAACGCAAAAAATGAGGAACGATCATAGCGGGGCGGATACTATGGTTCCTTAGGTCATATTTGATAGTCCGGAAAAATTTTAGGCAATAGGGGTCCGGAGGTCCCGGGACCACTCGGAAGGTGTGGGCTATAACACACAAAAATATGGGAATCGCGCGGAATTCTAGTTGTTTGGCCGAAAAACGCAAAAAATAAGGAACGATCATGGCAGGGCAGATACTATGGTTCCTTAGGTCGTATTTGATTGCCCGGAAAAATTTTAGGCGATCGGGGTCCGCGGCTCTTGGGACCACTCAGAATGCGTGGGTATAGCACACGAAAATATGGGAATCGGGCGAAATTCTATGTCTTTTTCAGTAACATGCAAAAAATGTGGAAAGATCTTGGCAGGGCGGTGACTATGGTTCCTTTGGTCTTATTTGATAGTCCGGAAAAATATTAGGCGATAGGGGTCCGGAGGTCCCAGGACCACTCGGAAGGCGTGGGCTATAACACACAAAAATATGGGAATCGCGCGGAATTCTAGTTGTTTGGCCAAAAACTGCAAAAAATGAGGAACGATCATTGCAGGGCGGATACTATGGTTCCTTAGGTTGTATTTTATAGTCCGAAAAATTTTTAGGCGATCCGTCTCCGGGGGACCGACCCACTCGGAAGGCGTGGGCGATAGCACACAAAAATATGGGAATCGGGCGGAATTCTAGTTTTTTGGCCAAAAAATGCAAAAAATGAGGAACGATCATGGCGATGCGGTGACTATGGTTCCATAGGTCCTAATTGATAGCCCGAAAATTTTTAGGCGATCCGAGTCCGGCGGCCCGGCCCACTCGGAAGGCTTGGGCAATAGCACACAAAAATATGGTAATCGAGCGGAATTCTAGTTTTTTGGCCGAAAAACACAAAAAATGAGGAACGATCATGGTGGGGCGGTGACTATGGTACCTTAGGTCGTATTTGATAGTCCGGAAAAATTTTAGGCGATCGGGGTCCGCGGCTCCCCGGACCACTTGGAAGGCGTGGGTATAGCACACGAAAATATGGGAATCGGGCGTAATTCTAGTTTTTTGGCCGAAAAATGCAAAAAATGAGAAACGATGATGGCGGGGTGGTTACTATGGTTCCTTAGGTCGTATTTGACGGCCCGAAAAAATTTTAGACGATCGGGGTCCGGGGGTCCCGGAACCACTTGGAAGGGTGGGCAATAGCAAACAAAAATATTGTAATCGAGCGGAATTCTAGTTTTTTGGCCGAAAAATGCAACAAATGAGGAATGATCATGGCTGGGCGGTGACTATGGTTCCTTAGGTCGTATTTGATAGTCCGGAAAAATTTTAGGCGATAGGGGTCCGGAGTTACCGGGTTCACTTGGAAGGCGTGGGTTGTAGGACACGAAAATATGGGAATCGCGCGGAATTCTAGTTTTTTGGCCGAAAAACGGAAAAAACTAGGAACGATCATGGCTGGGCGGTGACTATGGTTTCTTAGGTCGTATTTGATAGTCCGGAAAAATTGTAGGCGATAGGGGTCCGGAGACCCGGGACCACTCGGAAGGCGTAGGCTATAACACACAAAAATATGGGATCGCGCGGAATTCTAGTTGTTTGGCCGAAAAACGCAAAAAATGAGGAACAATCATGGCGGGGTGGATACTATGGTTCCTTAGGTCGTATTTGATAGTCTGGAAAAATTTTAGGCGATAGGGGTCCGGAGGTCCCGGGACCACTCGAAAGGTGTGGGCTATAACACACAAAAATATGGGAATCGCGCGGAATTCTTGATGTTTGGCCGAAAAATGCAAAAAAATAAGGAACGATCATGGCGGGGCAGATACTATGGTTCCTTAGGTCGTATTTGATTGCCCGGAAAAATTTTAGGCGATCGGGGTCCGCGGCTCTTGGGACCACTCGGAATGCGTGGGTATAGCACACGAAAATATGGGAATCGGGCGAAATTCTAGGTCTTTTTCAGTAACATGCAAAAAATGTGGAAAGATCTTGGCAGGGCGGTGACTATGGTTCCTTTGGTCTTATTTGATAGTCCGGAAAAATATTAGGCGATAGGGGTCCGGAGGTCCCGGGACCACTCGGAAGGCGTGGGCTATAACACACAAAAATATGGGAATCGCGCGGAATTCTAGTTGTTTTGCCGAAAAACGCAAAAAATGAGGAACGATCATAGCGGGGCGGATACTATGGTTCCTTAGGTCGTATTTGATAGTCCGGAAAATTTTTAGGCGATAGGGGTCAGGAGGTCCCGGGACCACTCGGAAGGCGTGGGCTATAACACACAAAAATATGGGAATCGCGCGGAATTCTAGTTGTTTGGCCGAAAAACTCAAAAAATGAGGATCGGTCATGGCGGGGTGGTTACTATGGTTCCTTAGGTCGTATTTAATGGCCCGGAAAATTTTTAGGCGATCGGGGTTCGGGGTTCCCGGGACCCCTTGGAAGGCGTGGGATAAAGAACACGAAAATATGGAAATCGCGCGGAATTCTAGTTTTTTGGCTGAAAAACGCAAAAGACTAGGAACGATCATGGCGGGGCAGTGACTATGGTTCCTTAGGTCATATTTTATAGTCCGGAAATTTTTAGGCGTTCCGTCTCCGGGGGGCCCGACCCACTCGGAAGGCGTGGGCGATAGCACACAAAAATATGGGAATCGGGCGGAATTCTAGTTTTTTGGCCAAAAAATGCAAAAATTGAGGAACGATCATGGCGAGGCGGTTACTATGGTTCCTTAGGTCCTAATTGATGGCCCGAAAATTTTTAGGCGTTCCGTCTCCGGGCGGCCCGGCCCACTCGGAAGGCTTGGGCAATAGCACACAAAAATATGGTAATCGAGCGGAATTCTAGTTTTTTGGCCGAAAAATGCCATAAATGAGGAACGATCATGGCGGGGCGGTGACTATGGTTCCTTAGTTCGTATTTGATGGCCCGGAAAATTTTAGGCGATCGGGGTCCGCGGCTCCCCGGACCACTTGGAAGGTGTGGGTATAGCACACGAAAATATGGGAATCAGGCGTAATTCTAGTTTTTTGGCCGAAAAATGCATAAAATACGAAACGATGATGACGGGGCGGTTACTATGGTTCCTTAGGTCGTATTTGACGGCCCGGAAAATTTTAGGCGATCGGGGTCCGGGGGTCCCGGAACCACTTGGAAGGGTGGGCAATAGCACACAAAAATATTTGTAATCGGGCGGAATTCTAGTTTTTGGCCGAAAAACGCAAAAAATGAGGAATGATCATGGCTGGGCGGTGACTATGGTTCCTTAGGTCGTATTTGATAGTCCGGAAAAATTTTAGGCAATAGGGGTCCGGAGTTCCCGGGTTCACTTGGAAGGCGTGGGCTATAGGACAAGAAAATATTGGAATCGCGCGGAATTCTAGTTTTTTGGCCGAAAAACGGAAATAACTAGGAACGATCATGGCTAGGCGGTGACTATGGTTCCTTAGGTCGTATTTGATTGTCCGGAAAAATTTTAGGCGATAGGGGTCCGGAGACCCGGGACCACTCGGAAGGCGTGGGCTATAACACACAAAAATATGGGATCGCGCGGAATTCTAGTTGTTTGGCCGAAAAACGCAAAAAATGAGGAACGATCATGGCGGGGCGGATACAATGGTTCCTTAGGTCGTATTTGATAGTCCGGAAAAATTTTAGGCGATAGGGGTCTGGAGGTCCCGGGACCACTCGGAAGGTGTGGGCTATAACACACAAAAATATGGGAATCGCGTGGAATTCTAGTTGTTTGGCCGAAAAATGCAAAAAATAAGGAACGATCATGGCGGGGCGGATACTATGGTTCCTTAGGTCGTATTTGATTGCCCGGAAAAATTTTAGGCAATCGGGGTCCGCGGCTCTTGGGACCACTCGGAATGCGTGGGTATAGCACACGAAAATATGGGAATCGGGCGAAATTCTAGGTCTTTTTCAGTAACATGCAAAAAATGTGGAAAGATCTTGACAGGGCGGTGACTATGGTTCCTTTGGTCTTATCTGATAGTCCGGAAAAATATTAAGCGATAAGGGTCCGGAGGTCCCGGGACCACTCGGAAGGCATGGGTTATAACACACAAAAATATGGGAATCGTGCGGAATTCTAGTTGTTTGGCCGAAAAACGCAAAAAATGAGGAACGATCATGGCGGGGCGGATACTATGGTTCCTTAGGTCGTATTTGATAGTCCGGAAAAATTTTAGGCGATAGGGGTCAGGAGGTCCCGGGACCACTCGGAAGGCGTGGGCTATAACACACAAAAATATGGGAATCGCGCGGAATTCTAGTTGTTTGGCCGAAAAATGAAAAAAATGAGGAACGATCATGGCGAGGTGGTTACTATGGTTCCTTAGGTCGTATTTGACGGCCCGAAAAATTTTTAGGCGATCGGGGTTAGTGGGTCCCGGAACCACTTGGAAGGGTGGGCAATAGCACACAAAAATATTGTAATCGCGCGAAATTCTAGTTGTTTGGCCGAAAAACGCAAAAAATGAGGAACGGTCATGGCGGGGTGGTTACTAGGGTATCTTAGGTCGTATTTGATGTCCCGGAAAATTTTTAGGCGATCGGGGTACGGGGTTCCCGGGACCCCTTGGAAGGCGTGGGCTAAAGCACACGAAAATATGGGAATCGGGCGGAATTCTACTTTTTTGGCTGAAAAACGCAAAAAACTAGGAACGATCATGGCGGTGCGGTGACTATGGTTCCTTAGGTCGTATTTTATAGTCCGTAAAATTTTTAGGCGATCCGGCTCCGGGGGGCCCGACCCACTCGGAAGGAGTGGGCGATAGCATACAAAAATATGGGAATCGAGCTGAATTCTAGTTTTTTGGCCAAAAAATGTAAAAAATGAGGAACGATCATGGCGAGGCGGTGACTATGGTTCCTTATGTCTTAATTGATTGCCCGAAAACTTTATAGGCGATCCGAGTCCGGCGGCCCAGCCCACTCGGAAGGCGTGGGCAATAGCACACAAAAATATGGGAATCGTGCGGAATTCTAGTTGTTTGGCCGAAAAACGCAAAAAATGAGGAACGATCATGGCGGGGCGGATACTATGGTTCCTTAGGTCGTATTTGATAGTCCGGAAAAATTTTAGGCGATAGGGGTCAGGAGGTCCCGGGACCACTCGGAAGGCGTGGGCTATAACACACAAAAATATGGGAATCGCGCGGAATTCTAGTTGTTTGGCCGAAAAATGAAAAAAATGAGGAACGATCATGGCGAGGTGGTTACTATGGTTCCTTAGGTCGTATTTGACGGCCCGAAAAATTTTTAGGCGATCGGGGTTAGTGGGTCCCGGAACCACTTGGAAGGGTGGGCAATAGCACACAAAAATATTGTAATCGCGCGTAATTCTAGTTGTTTGGCCGAAAAACGCAAAAAATAAGGAACGATAATGGCGGGGCGGATACTATGGTTCCTTAGGTCGTATTTGATTGCCCGGAAAAATTTTAGACGAACGGGGTCCGCGGCTCATGGGACCACTCGGAATGTGTGGGTATAGCAAACGAAAATATAGGAATCGGGCGAAATTCAAGGTCTTTTTTAGTAACATGCAAAAAATGTGGAAAGATCTTGGCAGGGCGGTGACTATGGTTCCTTTGGTCTTATTTGATAGTCCAGAAAAATATTAGGCGATTGGGGTCCGGAGGTCCCGGGACCACTCGGAAGGCGTGGGCTATAACGCACAAAAATATGGGAATCGCGCGGAATTCTAGTTGATTGGCTGAAAAACGCAAAAAATGAGGAACGATCATGGCGAGGCGGATACTATGGTTCCTTAGGTCGTATTTGATAGTCCGGAAAAATTTTAGGCGATAGGGGTCCGGAGACCCGGGACCACTCGGAAGGCGTGGGCTATAACAAACAAAAATATGGGATCGCGCGGAATTCTAATTGTTTGGCCGAAAAACGCAAACTATGAGGAACGATCATGGCGGGGCGGATACTATGGTTCCTTAGCTCGTATTTGATAGTCCGGAAAAATTTTAGGCGATAGGGGTCCGGAGGTCCAGGGACCACTCGGAAGGTGTGGGCTATAACACACAAGAATATGGGAATCACGCGTAATTCTAGTTGTTTGGCCGAAAAATGCAAAAAATAAGGAACGATCATGGCGGGGCGGATACTATGGTTCCTTATGTCGTATTTGATTGCCCGGAAAAATTTTAGGCGATCGGGGTCCGCGGTTCTTGGGACCACTCGGAATGTGTGGGTATAGCACACAAAAATATGGGAATCGGTCGAAATTCTAGGTCTTTTTCAGTAACATGCAAAAAATGTGGAAAGATCTTGGCAGGGCGGTGACTATGGTTCCTTTGGTCTTATTTGATAGTCCGGAAAAATATTAGGCGATAGGGGTCCGGAGGTCCCGGGACCACTCGGAAGGCGTGGGCTATAACACACAAAAATATGGGAATCGCGCGGAATTCTAGTTGTTTTGCCGAAAAACGCAAAAAATGAGGAACGATCATTGCGGGGCGGATACTATGGTTCCTTAGGTCGTATTTGATAATCCGGAAAATTTTTAGGCGATAGGGGTCAGGAGGTCCCGGGACCACTCGGAAGGCGTGGGCTATAACACACAAAAATATGGGAATCACGCGTAATTCTAGTTGTTTGGCCAAAAAATGCAAAAAATAAGGAACGATCATGGCGGGGCGGATACTATGGTTCCTTATGTCGTATTTGATTGCCTGGAAAAATTTTAGGCGATCGGGGTCCGCGGTTCTTGGGACCACTCGGAATGTGTGGGTATAGCACACAAAAATATGGGAATCGGGCGAAATTCTAGGTCTTTTTCAGTAACATGCAAAAAATGTGGAAAGATCTTGGCAGGGCGGTGACTATGGTTCCTTTGGTCTTATTTGATTGTCCAGAAAAATATTAGGCGATAGGGGTCCGGAGGTCCCGGGACCACTCGGAAGGCGTGGGCTATAACACACAAAAATATGGGAATCGCGCGGAATTCTAGTTGTTTGGCCGAAAAACGCAAAAAATGAGGAACGATCATGGCGAGGCGGTGACTATGGTTCCTTAGGTCCTAATTGATGGCTCGAAAACTTTTTAGGCGATCCGAGCCCGGCGGCCCGGCCCACTCGGAAGGCGTGGGCAGTAGCACATAAAAATATGGTAATCGAGCGGAATTCTAGTTTTTTGGCCGAAAAATGAAATAAATGAGGAACGTTCATGGCGGGGCGGTGACTATGGTACCTTAGGTCGTATTTGATAGTCCGGAAAATTTTTAGGCGATCGGGGTCCGCGGCTCCCCGAACCACTTGGAAGGCGTGGGTATAGCATACGAAAATATGGGAATCGGGCGTAATTCTAGTTTTTTGGCCGAAAATGCAAAAAATGAGAAACAATGATGGCGGGGCGGTTACTATGGTTCCTTAGGTCGTATTTGACAGCCCAGAAAAATTTTAGGTGATCGGGGTTCCGGGGGTCCCGGAACCACTTGGAAGGGTGGGCAATAGCACTCAAAAATATTGTAATCGGGCGAAATTCTAGTTTTTTGGCCGAAAAACGCAACAAATGAGGAATGATCATGGCTGGGCGGTGTCTATGGTTCCTTAGGTCGTATTTGATAGTCCGAAAAAATTTTAGGCGATAGGGGTCCGGAGTTCCCAGGTTCACTTGGAAGGCGTGGGCTATAGGACACGAAAATATGGGAATCGCGCGGAATTCTAGTTTTTTGGCCGAAAAACGGAAAAAACTAGGAACGATCATGGCTGGGCGGATACTATGGTTCCTTAGGTCGTATTTGATAGTCCGAAAAAATTTTAGGCGAGAGGGGTCCGGAGGTCCCGGGACCACTCGAAAGGTGTGGGCTATAACACACAAAAATATGGGAATCAAGTGTAATTCTAGTTGTTTGGCCGAAGAATGCAAAAAATAAGGAACGATCATGGTGGGGTGGTTACTATGGTTCCTGAGGTCATATTTGATGGCCCGGAAAATTTTTAGGCGATCGGGGTTCGGGGTTCCCGGGACCCCTTGGAAGGCGTGGGCTAAAGCACACGAAAATATGGAAATCGCGCGGAATTCTAGTTTTTTGGCTGAAAAACGCAAAAGACTAGGAACGATCATGGAGGGGCGGTGACTATGGTTCCTTAGGTCGTATTTTATAGTCCGGAAAATTTTTAGGCGATAGGGGTCAGGAGGTCCCGGGACCACTCGGAAGGCGTGGGCTATAACACACAATAATATGGGAATCGCGCGGAATTCTAGTTGTTCGGCCGAAAAACGCAAAAAATGAGGAACGATCATGGTGGGGTGGTTACTATGGTTCCATAGGTCGTATTTGATGACCCGGAAAATTTTTAGGCGATCGGGGTTCGGGGTTCCCGGAACCCCTTGGAAGGCATGGGCTAAAGCACACGAAAATATGGAAATCGCGCGGAATTCTAGTTTTTTGGCTGAAAAACGTAAAAGACTAGGAACGATCATGGCGGGGAGGTGACTATGGTTTCTTAGGTCGTATTTGATAGTCCGGAAAATTTTTAGGCGATCCGGCTCAGGGGGCCCGACCCACTCGGAAGGCGTGGGCGATAGCATACAAAAATATGGGAATCGGGCGAAATTCTAGTTTTTTGGCCAAAAAATACAAAAAATGAAGAACGATCATGTCGAGGTGGTGACTATGGTTCCTTAGGTCCTAATTGATGGCCCGAAAATTTTTTAGGCGATCCGAGTCCGGCGGCCCGGCCCACTCGGAAGGCGTGGGCAGTATCACACAAAAATATGGTAATCGAGCGGAATTCTAGTTTTTTGGCCAAAAAACGTAATAAATGAGGAACGATCATGGCGGGGCGTTGACTATGGTACCTTAGGTCGTATTTGATAGTCCGGAAAAATTTTAGGCGATCGGGGTCCGCGGCTCCCCGAACCACTTGGAAAACGTGGGTATAGCACACGAAAATATGGGAATCGGGCGTAATTCTAGCTTTTTGGCCGAAAATGCAAAAAATGAGAAACGATGATGGCGGGGCGGTTACTATGGTTCCTTAGGTCATATTTGACGGCCCGGAAATATTTTAGGCGATCGGGGTTCCGGGGTCCCGGGACCACTCGGAAGGCGTGGGCTATAACACACAAAAATATGGGATCGCGTAGAATTCTAGTTGTTTGCCCCAAAAACGCAAAAATTGAGGAACGATCATGGCGGGGCAGATACTATGGTTCCTTAGGTCGTATTTGATAGTCCGGAAAAATTTTAGGCGATAGGGGTCCGGAGGTCCCGGGACCACGCGGAAGGTGTGGGCTATAACACACAAAAATATGGGAATCACGCGTAATTCTAGTTGTTTGGCCGAAAAACGCAAAAAATTAGGAACGATCATGGTGGGGTGGTTATTATGGTTCCTTAGGTCGTATTTGATGGCCCGGAAAATTTTTAGGCGATCGGGGTTTGGGGTGCCCGGGACCCCTTGGAAGGCGTGGGCTAAAGCACACGAAAATATGGAAATCGCGCGAAATTCTAGTTTTTTGGCTGAAAAACGCAAAAGACTAGGAACGATCATGGCGGGGCGGTGACTATGGTTCCTTAGGTCGTATTTTATAGTCCGGAAAATTTTTAGGCGATAGGGGTCACGAGGTCCCGGGACCACTCGGAAGGCGTGGGCTATAACACACAAAAATTTGGGAATCGCGCGGAATTCTAGTTGTTTGGCCGAAAAATGCAAAGAATGAGGAACGATCATGGTGGGGTGGTTACTATGGTTCCTTCGGTCGTATTTGATGACCCGGAAAATTTTTAGGCGATCGGGGTTCGGGGTTCCCGGGACCCCTTGGAAGGCGTGGGCTAAAGCACACGAAAATATGGAAATCACGTGGAATTCTAGTTTTTTGGCTGAAAAACGTAAAAGACTAGGAACGATCATGGCGGGGAGGTGACTATGGTTCCTTAGGTCGTATTTGATAGTCCGGAAAATTTTTAGGCGATCCGGCTCAGGGGGCCCGACCCACTCGGAAGGCGTGGGCGATAGCACACAAAAAATATGGGAATCGGGCGAAATTCTAGTTTTTTGGCCAAAAAATGCAAAAAATGAGGAACGATCATGGCGAGGCGGTGACTATGGTTCCTTAGGTCCTAATTGATGGCCCGAAAATTTTTTAGGCGATCCGAGTCCGGCAGCCCGGGCCACTCGGAAGGCGTGGGCAATAGCACATAAAAATATGGTAATCGAGCGGAATTCTAGTTTTTTGGCCGAAAAATGCAATAAATGAGGAACGATCATGGCGGGGCGGTGACTATGGTTCCTTAGGTCATATTTGATGGCCCGGAAAATTTTAGGCGATCGGGGTCCACGGCTCCCGGGACCACTCGGAAGGCGTAAGCTATAGCACACGAAAATAAGCAAAGCGCGCGGAGTTCTAGTTTTTTGGCCGAAAAATGCAAAGCATTTGGAACGATCATGGTGGGGCAGTGACTATGGTACCTTAGGTCGTATTTGATAGTCCGGATAAATTTTAGGCGATCGGGGTCCGCGGCTCCCCGGACCACTTGGAAGGCGTGGGTATAGCGCACGAAAATATGGGAATCGGGCGTAATTCTAGTTTTTTGGCCGAAAAATGCAAAAAACAAGAAACGATCATGGCTGGGCGGTGACTATGGTTCCTTAGGTCTTATTTGATAGTTCGGAAAAATTTTAGGCGATAGGGGTCGGGAGACCCGGGACCACTCGGAAGGCGTGGGCTATAACACACAAAAATATGGGATCGCGCGGAATTCTAGTTGTTTGGCCGAAAAACGCAAAACATGAGGAACGATCATGGCGGGGTGGTTATTTTTGTTCCTTAGGTTGTATTTGATGGCTCGGAAAATTTTTAGGCGATCGGGGTTCGGGGTTCCCGGGACTCCTTGGAAGGCAGGGGCTAAAGCACACGAAAATATGGAAATCGCGCGGAATTCTAGTTTTTTGGCTGAAAAACGCAAAAGACTAGGAACGATCATGGCGGGGCGGTGACTATGGTTCCTTAGATCATATTTTATAGTCCGGAAAATTTTTAGGCGATAGGGGTCAGGAGGTCCCGGGACCACTCGGAAGGCGTGGGCGATAGCACACAAAAATATGGGAATCGGGCGGAATTCTAGTTTTTTGGCCAAAATGCAAAAAATGAGGAACGATCATGGCGAGGCGGTGACTATGGTTCCTTTGGTCCTAATTGATGGCCCGAAAATTTTTTAGGCGATCCGAGTCCGGCGGCCGGCCCACTCGAAATGCGTGGGCAATAGCACCTAAAAATATGGTAATCGAGTGGAATACTATTTTTTGGCTGGAAAACGCAATAAATGAGGAACGATCATGGCGGGGCGGTGACTATAGTTCCTTAGGTCGTATTTGATGGCCCGGACTATTTTAGGCGATCGGGGTCCACGGCTCCCGGGACCACTCGGAAGGCGTAAGCTATAGCACACGAAAATATGCAAATCGTGCGGAGTACTAGTTTTTTGGCCGAAAAATGCAAAGCATTTGGAACGATCATGGTGGGGCGGTGAATATGGTACCTTAGGTCGTATTTGATAGTCCGGAAAAATTTTAGGCGATCGGGGTCCGCGGCTCCCCGGAACACTTGGAAGGCGTGGGTATAGCACACGAAAATATGGGAATCGGGCGTAATTCTAGTTTTTTGGCCGAAAAATGCAAAAAATGAGAAACGATCATGGCTGGGCGGTGACTATGGTTCCTTACGTCTTATTTGATAGTCCGGAAAAATTTTACGCGATAGGGGTCCGGAGACCCGGGACCACTCGGAAGGCGTGGGCTATAACACACAAAAATATGGGATCGCGCAGAATTCTAGTTGTTTGGCCGAAAAATGCAAAAAATGAGGAACGATCATGGCGGGGTGGTTACTATGGTTCCTTAGGTCGTATTTGATAGCCCGAAAAATTTTTAGGCGATCGGGGTTCGGGGTTCTCGGGACCCTTTGGAAGGCGTGGGCTATAACACACAAAAATATGGGAATCGCGCGGAATTCTAATTTTTTGGCTGAAAAATGCAAAAGACTATGAACGATCATGGCGGGGCGGTGACTATGGTTCCTTAGGTCGTAATTGATGGCAAAAAAATGTTTTAGGCGATCCGATTCTGGCAGCCCGGCCCACTCGGAAGGCGTGGGCGATAGCACACAAAAATATGGGAATCGGGCGGAATTCTAGTTTTTTGGACAAAAAATGCAAAAAATGAGGAGCGATCATGGCGAGGCGGTGACTATGGTTCCTTAGGTCCTAATTGATGGCAAAAAAACGTTTTAGGCGATCCGATTCCGGCGGCCCGGCCCACTCGGAAGGCGTGGGCAATAGCACACAAAAATATGGTAATCGAGTGGAATTCTATTTTTTGGCTGAAAAATGCGATAAATGAGGAACGATCATGGCGGGGCGGTGACTATGGTTCCTTAGGTCGTATTTGATGGCCCGGAAAATTTTAGGCGATCGGGGTCCACGGCACCCGAGACCACTCGGAAGGCGTAAGCTATAGCACATAAAAAAATATGGGAATCGGGCAGAATTCTAGTTTTTTGGCAAAAAAATGCAAAAAATAAGGAACGATCATGGCGAGGCGGTGACTATGGTTCCTTAGGTCCTAATTGATGGCACAAAAACATTTTAGGCGATCCGATTCCGGCGGCCCGACCCACTCGGAAGGCGTGGGCAATAGCACACAAATATATGGTAATCGAGCGGAATTCTATTTTTTGGCTGAAAAATGCAATAAATGAGGAACGATCATGGCGGGGCGATGACTATGGTTCCTTAGGTCGTATTTGATGGCCCGGAAAATTTTAGGCGATCGGGGTCCACCGCACCCGGGACCACTCGGAAGGCGTAAGCTATAGCACACGAAAATATGCAAATCGCGCGGAGTTCTAGTTTTTTGGCCGAAAAATGCAAAGCATTTGGAACGATCATGGCGGGGCGTTGACTATGGTACCTTAGGTCGTATTTGATAGTCCGGAAAAATTTTAGGCGATCGGGATCCGCGGCTCCCCGAAACACTTGGAAGGCGTGGGTATAGCACACGAAAATATGGGAATCGGGCGTAATTCTAGTATTTTGGCCGAAAAATGCAAAAAATGAGAAACGATGATGGCGGGGCGGTTACTATAGTTCCTTAGGTCGTATTTGACGACCCGGAAAAATTTTAGGCAATAGAACGTCCGGGGGTCCCGGAACCACTTGGAAGGGTGGGCAATAGAACACAAAAATATTGTAATCGGGCAGAATTCTAGTTTTTGGACGAAAACCACAACAAATGAGGAATGATCATGGCTGGGCAGTGACTAAGGTTCCTTTGGTCTTATTTGATAGTTCGGAAAAATTTTAGGCAATAGGGGTCAGGAGGTCCCGGGACCACTCGGAAGGCGTGGGCGATAGCACAGAAAAATATGGGAATCGGGCGGAATTCTAGTTTTTTGGCTGAAAATGCAAAAAATGAGGAACGATCATGGCGAGGCGGTGACTATGGTTCCTTAGGTCCTAATTGATGGCCCGAAAATTAATCCGATTCCGCCGGCCCGGCCCACTCGGAAGGCGTGGGCAATAGCACACAAAAATATGGTAATCGAGCGGAATTCTATTTTTTGGCTGAAAAATGCAATAAATGAGGAACGATCATGGCGGGGCAGTGACTATGGTTCCTCAGGTCGTATTTGATGGCCCGGAAAATTTTAGGCGATCGGGGTCCACGGCACCCGGGACCACTCGGAAGGCGCTCCTAAAGCACACGAAAATATGCAAATCGCGTGGAGTTCTAGTTTTTTGGCCGAAAAATGCAAAGCATTTGGAACGATCATGGTGGGGCGGTGAATATGGTTCCTTAGGTCGTATTTGATAGTCCGGAAAAATTTTAGGCGATCGGGGTCCGCGGCTCCCCGGAACACTTGGAAGGCGTGGGTATAGCACACGAAAATATGGGAATCGGGCGTAATTCTAGTTTTTTGGCCAAAAAATGCAAAAAATGAGAAACGATGATGGCGGGGCGGTTACTATGGTTCCTTAGGTCGTATTTGATGACCCGGAAAAATTTTAGGCGATCGGGGTCCAGGGGTCCCGGAACCACTTGGAAGGGTGGGCAATAGCACACAAAAATATTGTAATCGGGCAGAATTCTAGTTTTTTGGCCGAAAACCGCAACAAATGAGGAATGATCATGGCTGGGCGGTGACTATGGTTCCTTTGGTCTTATTTGATAGTCCGGTAAAATTTTAGGCGATAGGGGTCAGGAGGTCCCGGGACCACTCGGAAGGCGTGGGCTATAACACACAATAATATGGGAATCGCGCGGAATTCTAGTTGTTCGGCTGAAAAACGCAAAAAATGAGGAACGATCATGGTGGGGTGGTTACTATGGTTCCATAGGTCGTATTTGATGACCCGGAAAATTTTTAGGCGATCGGGGTTCGGGGTTCCCGGAACCCCTTGGAAGGCATGGGCTAAAGCACACGAAAATATGGAAATCGCGCGGAATTCTAGTTTTTTGGCTGAAAAACGTAAAAGACTAGGAACGATCATGGCGGGGAGGTGACTATGGTTTCTTAGGTCGTATTTGATAGTCCGGAAAATTTTTAGGCGATCCGGCTCAGGGGGCCCGACCCACTCGGAAGGCGTGGGCGATAGCATACAAAAATATGGGAATCGGGCGAAATTCTAGTTTTTTGGCCAAAAAATACAAAAAATGAAGAACGATCATGTCGAGGTGGTGACTATGGTTCCTTAGGTCCTAATTGATGGCCCGAAAATTTTTTAGGCGATCCGAGTCCGGCGGCCCGGCCCACTCGGAAGGCGTGGGCAGTATCACACAAAAATATGGTAATCGAGCGGAATTCTAGTTTTTTGGCCAAAAAACGTAATAAATGAGGAACGATCATGGCGGGGCGTTGACTATGGTACCTTAGGTCGTATTTGATAGTCCGGAAAAATTTTAGGCGATCGGGGTCCGCGGCTCCCCGAACCACTTGGAAAACGTGGGTATAGCACACGAAAATATGGGAATCGGGCGTAATTCTAGCTTTTTGGCCGAAAATGCAAAAAATGAGAAACGATGATGGCGGGGCGGTTACTATGGTTCCTTAGGTCATATTTGACGGCCCGGAAATATTTTAGGCGATCGGGGTTCCGGGGTCCCGGGACCACTCGGAAGGCGTGGGCTATAACACACAAAAATATGGGATCGCGTAGAATTCTAGTTGTTTGCCCCAAAAACGCAAAAATTGAGGAACGATCATGGCGGGGCAGATACTATGGTTCCTTAGGTCGTATTTGATAGTCCGGAAAAATTTTAGGCGATAGGGGTCCGGAGGTCCCGGGACCACGCGGAAGGTGTGGGCTATAACACACAAAAATATGGGAATCACGCGTAATTCTAGTTGTTTGGCCGAAAAACGCAAAAAATTAGGAACGATCATGGTGGGGTGGTTATTATGGTTCCTTAGGTCGTATTTGATGGCCCGGAAAATTTTTAGGCGATCGGGGTTTGGGGTGCCCGGGACCCCTTGGAGGGCGTGGGCTAAAGCACACGAAAATATGGAAATCGCGCGAAATTCTAGTTTTTGGCTGAAAAACGCAAAAGACTAGGAACGATCATGGCGGGGCGGTGACTATGGTTCCTTAGGTCGAATTTTATAGTCCGGAAAATTTTTAGGCGATAGGGGTCACGAGGTCCCGGGACCACTCGGAAGGCGTGGGCTATAACACACAAAAATTTGGGAATCGCGCGGAATTCTAGTTGTTTGGCCGAAAAATGCAAAGAATGAGGAACGATCATGGTGGGGTGGTTACTATGGTTCCTTCGGTCGTATTTGATGACCCGGAAAATTTTTAGGCGATCGGGGTTCGGGGTTCCCGGGACCCCTTGGAAGGCGTGGGCTAAAGCACACGAAAATATGGAAATCACGCGGAATTCTAGTTTTTTGGCTGAAAAACGTAAAAGACTAGGAACGATCATGGCGGGGAGGTGACTATGGTTCCTTAGGTCGTATTTGATAGTCCGGAAAATTTTTAGGCGATCCGGCTCAGGGGGGCCCGACCCACTCGGAAGGCGTGGGCGATAGCACACAAAAAAATGGGAATCGGGCGAAATTCTAGTTTTTTGGCCAAAAAATTCAAAAAATGAGGAACGATCATGGCGAGGCGGTGACTATGGTTCCTTAGGTCCTAATTGATGGCCCGAAAATTTTTTAGGCGATCCGAGTCCGGCAGCCCGGGCCACTCGGAAGGCGTGGGCAATAGCACACAAAAATATGGTAATCGAGCGGAATTCTAGTTTTTTGGCCGAAAAATGCAATAAATGAGGAACGATCATGGCGGGGCGGTGACTATGGTTCCTTAGGTCATATTTGATGGCCCGGAAAATTTTAGGCGATCGGGGTCCACGGCTCCCGGGACCACTCGGAAGGCGTAAGCTATAGCACACGAAAATAAGCAAAGCGCGCGGAGTTCTAGTTTTTTGGCCGAAAAATGCAAAGCATTTGGAACGATCATGGTGGGGCAGTGACTATGGTACCTTAGGTCGTATTTGATAGTCCGGATAAATTTTAGGCGATCGGGGTCCGCGGCTCCCCGGACCACTTGGAAGGCGTGGGTATAGCGCACGAAAATATGGGAATCGGGCGTAATTCTAGTTTTTTGGCCGAAAAATGCAAAAAACAAGAAACGATCATGGCTGGGCGGTGACTATGGTTCCTTAGGTCTTATTTGATAGTTCGGAAAAATTTTAGGCGATAGGGGTCGGGAGACCCGGGACCACTCGGAAGGCGTGGGCTATAACACACAAAAATATGGGATCGCGCGGAATTCTAGTTGTTTGGCCGAAAAACGCAAAACATGAGGAACGATCATGGCGGGGTGGTTATTTTTGTTCCTTAGGTTGTATTTGATGGCTCGGAAAATTTTTAGGCGATCGGGGTTCGGGGTTCCCGGGACTCCTTGGAAGGCAGGGGCTAAAGCACACGAAAATATGGAAATCGCGCGGAATTCTAGTTTTTTGGCTGAAAAACGCAAAAGACTAGGAACGATCATGGCGGGGCGGTGACTATGGTTCCTTAGATCATATTTTATAGTCCGGAAAATTTTTAGGCGATAGGGGTCAGGAGGTCCCGGGACCACTCGGAAGGCGTGGGCGATAGCACACAAAAATATGGGAATCGGGCGGAATTCTAGTTTTTTGGCCAAAATGCAAAAAATGAGGAACGATCATGGCGAGGCGGTGACTATGGTTCCTTTGGTCCTAATTGATGGCCCGAAAATTTTTTAGGCGATCCGAGTCCGGCGGCCGGCCCACTCGAAATGCGTGGGCAATAGCACCTAAAAATATGGTAATCGAGTGGAATACTATTTTTTGGCTGGAAAACGCAATAAATGAGGAACGATCATGGCGGGGCGGTGACTATAGTTCCTTAGGTCGTATTTGATGGCCCGGACTATTTTAGGCGATCGGGGTCCACGGCTCCCGGGACCACTCGGAAGGCGTAAGCTATAGCACACGAAAATATGCAAATCGTGCGGAGTACTAGTTTTTTGGCCGAAAAATGCAAAGCATTTGGAACGATCATGGTGGGGCGGTGAATATGGTACCTTAGGTCGTATTTGATAGTCCGGAAAAATTTTAGGCGATCGGGGTCCGCGGCTCCCCGGAACACTTGGAAGGCGTGGGTATAGCACACGAAAATATGGGAATCGGGCGTAATTCTAGTTTTTTGGCCGAAAAATGCAAAAAATGAGAAACGATCATGGCTGGGCGGTGACTATGGTTCCTTACGTCTTATTTGATAGTCCGGAAAAATTTTACGCGATAGGGGTCCGGAGACCCGGGACCACTCGGAAGGCGTGGGCTATAACACACAAAAATATGGGATCGCGCAGAATTCTAGTTGTTTGGCCGAAAAATGCAAAAAATGAGGAACGATCATGGCGGGGTGGTTACTATGGTTCCTTAGGTCGTATTTGATAGCCCGAAAAATTTTTAGGCGATCGGGGTTCGGGGTTCTCGGGACCCTTTGGAAGGCGTGGGCTATAACACACAAAAATATGGGAATCGCGCGGAATTCTAATTTTTTGGCTGAAAAATGCAAAAGACTATGAACGATCATGGCGGGGCGGTGACTATGGTTCCTTAGGTCGTAATTGATGGCAAAAAAATGTTTTAGGCGATCCGATTCTGGCAGCCCGGCCCACTCGGAAGGCGTGGGCGATAGCACACAAAAATATGGGAATCGGGCGGAATTCTAGTTTTTTGGACAAAAAATGCAAAAAATGAGGAGCGATCATGGCGAGGCGGTGACTATGGTTCCTTAGGTCCTAATTGATGGCAAAAAAACGTTTTAGGCGATCCGATTCCGGCGGCCCGGCCCACTCGGAAGGCGTGGGCAATAGCACACAAAAATATGGTAATCGAGTGGAATTCTATTTTTTGGCTGAAAAATGCGATAAATGAGGAACGATCATGGCGGGGCGGTGACTATGGTTCCTTAGGTCGTATTTGATGGCCCGGAAAATTTTAGGCGATCGGGGTCCACGGCACCCGAGACCACTCGGAAGGCGTAAGCTATAGCACATAAAAAAATATGGGAATCGGGCAGAATTCTAGTTTTTTGGCAAAAAAATGCAAAAAATAAGGAACGATCATGGCGAGGCGGTGACTATGGTTCCTTAGGTCCTAATTGATGGCACAAAAACATTTTAGGCGATCCGATTCCGGCGGCCCGACCCACTCGGAAGGCGTGGGCAATAGCACACAAATATATGGTAATCGAGCGGAATTCTATTTTTTGGCTGAAAAATGCAATAAATGAGGAACGATCATGGCGGGGCGATGACTATGGTTCCTTAGGTCGTATTTGATGGCCCGGAAAATTTTAGGCGATCGGGGTCCACCGCACCCGGGACCACTCGGAAGGCGTAAGCTATAGCACACGAAAATATGCAAATCGCGCGGAGTTCTAGTTTTTTGGCCGAAAAATGCAAAGCATTTGGAACGATCATGGCGGGGCGTTGACTATGGTACCTTAGGTCGTATTTGATAGTCCGGAAAAATTTTAGGCGATCGGGATCCGCGGCTCCCCGAAACACTTGGAAGGCGTGGGTATAGCACACGAAAATATGGGAATCGGGCGTAATTCTAGTATTTTGGCCGAAAAATGCAAAAAATGAGAAACGATGATGGCGGGGCGGTTACTATAGTTCCTTAGGTCGTATTTGACGACCCGGAAAAATTTTAGGCAATAGAACGTCCGGGGGTCCCGGAACCACTTGGAAGGGTGGGCAATAGAACACAAAAATATTGTAATCGGGCAGAATTCTAGTTTTTGGACGAAAACCACAACAAATGAGGAATGATCATGGCTGGGCAGTGACTAAGGTTCCTTTGGTCTTATTTGATAGTTCGGAAAAATTTTAGGCAATAGGGGTCAGGAGGTCCCGGGACCACTCGGAAGGCGTGGGCGATAGCACAGAAAAATATGGGAATCGGGCGGAATTCTAGTTTTTTGGCTGAAAATGCAAAAAATGAGGAACGATCATGGCGAGGCGGTGACTATGGTTCCTTAGGTCCTAATTGATGGCCCGAAAATTAATCCGATTCCGCCGGCCCGGCCCACTCGGAAGGCGTGGGCAATAGCACACAAAAATATGGTAATCGAGCGGAATTCTATTTTTTGGCTGAAAAATGCAATAAATGAGGAACGATCATGGCGGGGCAGTGACTATGGTTCCTCAGGTCGTATTTGATGGCCCGGAAAATTTTAGGCGATCGGGGTCCACGGCACCCGGGACCACTCGGAAGGCGCTCCTAAAGCACACGAAAATATGCAAATCGCGTGGAGTTCTAGTTTTTTGGCCGAAAAATGCAAAGCATTTGGAACGATCATGGTGGGGCGGTGAATATGGTTCCTTAGGTCGTATTTGATAGTCCGGAAAAATTTTAGGCGATCGGGGTCCGCGGCTCCCCGGAACACTTGGAAGGCGTGGGTATAGCACACGAAAATATGGGAATCGGGCGTAATTCTAGTTTTTTGGCCAAAAAATGCAAAAAATGAGAAACGATGATGGCGGGGCGGTTACTATGGTTCCTTAGGTCGTATTTGATGACCCGGAAAAATTTTAGGCGATCGGGGTCCAGGGGTCCCGGAACCACTTGGAAGGGTGGGCAATAGCACACAAAAATATTGTAATCGGGCAGAATTCTAGTTTTTTGGCCGAAAACCGCAACAAATGAGGAATGATCATGGCTGGGCGGTGACTATGGTTCCTTTGGTCTTATTTGATAGTCCGGTAAAATTTTAGGCGATAGGGGTCAGGAGGTCCCGGGACCACTCGGAAGGCGTGGGCTATAACACACAAAAATATGGGAATCGCGCGGAATTCTAGTTTTTTGGCCGAAAAACGGAAAAAAATAGGAACGATCATGGCTGGGAGGTGACTATGGTTCCATAGGTCTTATTTGATAGTCCGGAAAAATTTTAGGCGATAGGGGTCCAAAGACCCGGGACCACTCGGAAGGCGTGGGCTATAACACACAAAAATATGGGATCGCGCGGAATTCTAGTTGTTTGGCCAAAAAATGCAAAAAATGAGGAACGATCATGGCGGGGCGGATACTATGGTTCCTTAAGTCGTATTTTATAGTCCGGAAAAATTTTAGGTGATAGGGGTCCGGAGGTCCCGGGACCACTCGGAAGGTGTGGGCTATAACACATAAAAATATGGGAATCACGCGTAATTCTAGTTGTTTGGCCGAAAAACGCAAAAAATAAGGAACGATCATGGTGGGGTGGTTACTATGGTTCTTTAGGTCGTATTTGAAGGCCCGGAAAATTTTTAGGCGATCGGGGTTCGGGGTTCCCGGGACCCCTTGGAAGGCGTGGGCTAAAGCACACGAAAATATGGAAATCGCGCGGAATTCTAGTTTTTTGGCTAAAAAACTCAAAAAACTAGGAACGATCATGGCGGGGCGGTGACTATGGTTCCTTAGGTCGTATTTTATAGTCCGGAAAATTTTTAGGCGATAGGGGTCAGGAGGTCCCGGGACCACTCGGAAGGCGTAGGCTATATAACACACAAAAATATGGGAATCGCGCGGAATTCTAGTTGTTTGGCCGAAAAACGCAAAAAATGAGGAACGATCATGGTGGGTTGGTTACTATGGTTCCTTAGGTCATATTTGATGACCCGGAAAATTTTTAGGCGATCGGGGTTCGGGGTTCCCGGGACCCCTTGGAAGGCGTGGGCTAAAGCACACGAAAATATGAAAATCGCGCGGAATTCTAGTTTTTTGGCTGAAAAACGCAAAAGACTAGGAACGATCATGGCGGGGAGGTGACTATGGTTCCTTAGGTCGTATTTGATAGTCCGGAAAATTTTTAGGCGATCCGGCTCAGGGGCGCCCGACCCACTCGGAAGGTGTGGGCGATAGCACACAAAAATATGGGAATCAGGCGAAATTCTAGTTTTTTGGCCAAAAAATGCAAAAAATGAGGAACGATCATGGCGAGGCGGTGACTATGGTTCCTTAGTTCCTAATTGATGGCCCGAAATTTTTTAGGCGATCCGAGTCCGATGGCCCGGCCCACTCGGAAGGCGTGGGCAATAGCACACAAAAAAATGGTAATCGAGCGGAATTCTATTTTTTTGGCCGAAAAACGCAATAAATGAGGAACGATCATGGCGGGGCGGTGACTATGGTTCCTTAGGTCATATTTGATGGCCTGTAAAATTTTAGGCGGTCGGGGTCCACGGCTCCCGGGACCACTCAGAAGGCGTAAGCTATAGCACACGAAAATAAGCAAATCGCGCGGAATTCTATTTTTTTGGCCGAAAAATGCAAAGCATTTGGAACGATCATGGTGGGGCGGTGACTATGGTACCTTAGGTCGTATTTGATAGTCCGGAAAAATTTTAGGCGATAGGGGTCGGGAGACGCGGGACCACTCGGAAGGCGTGGGCTATAACACACAAAAATATGGGATCGCGCGGAATTCTAGTTGTTTGGCCGAAAAACGCAAAACATGAGGAACGATCATGGCGGGGTGGTTACTATGGTTCCTTAGGTCGTATTTGATGGCCCGGAAAATTTTTAGGCGATCGGGGTTCGGGGTTCCCGGGACCCCTTGGAAGGCATGGGCTAAAGCACACGAAAAGACGGAAATCGCGCGAAATTCAAGTTTTTTGGCTGAAAAATGCAAAAGACTAGGAACGATCATGGCGGGGCTGTGACTATGGTTCCTTAGGTCGTATTTTATAGTCCGGAAAATTTTTAGGCGATCAGGCTCCGGGGGGCCCGACCCACTCGGATGGCGTGGGCGATAGCACACAAAAATATGAGAATCGGGCATAATTCTAGTTTTTTGGCCAAAAAATGCAAAAAATGAGGAACGATAATGGCGAGGCGGTGACTATGGTTCCTTAGGTCCTAATTGATGGCCTGAAAATTTTTTAGGCGATCAGATTCCGGCGGCCCGGCCCACTCGGAAGGGGTGGGCAATAGCACACAAAAATATGGTAATCAAGCGGAATTCTATTTTTTGGCTGAAAAACGCAATAAATGAGGAACAATCATGGCGGGGCGGTGACTATGGTTCCTTAGGTCGTATTTGATGGCCCGGAAAATTTTAGGCGATCGGGGTCCACGGCACCCGGGACCACTCGGAAGGCGTAAGCTATAGCACACGAAAATATGCAAATCGCGCGGAGTTCTAGTTTTTTGGCCGAAAAATGCAAAGCATTTGGAACGATCATGGTGGGGCGGTGAATATGGTACCTTAGGTCGTATTTGATAGTCCGAAAAAATTTTAGGCGATAGGGGTCAGGTGGTCCCGGGACCTCTTGGAAGGCGTGGGCTATAACACACAAAAATATGGGAATCGCGCGGAATTCTAGTTTTTTGGCCAAAAAACGGAAAAAACTAGGAGCGATCATGGCTGGGCGGTGACTATGGTTCCTTAGGTCTTATTTGATAGTCCGGAAAAATTTTAGGCGATAGGGGTCCGGAGACCGGGGACCACTCGGAAGGCGTGGGCTATAACACACAAAAATATGGGATCGCGCGGAATTCTAGTTGTTTGGCCGAAAAACGCAAAAAATGAGGAACGATCATGGCGGGGCGGATACTATGGTTCCTTAGGTCGTATTTGATAGTCCGAAAAAATTTTAGGCGATAGGGGTCCGGAGGTCCCGGAACCACTCGGAAGGTGTGGGCTATAACACATAAAAATATGGGAATCACGCGTAATTCTAGTTGTCTGGCCGAAAAATGCAAAAAATAAGGAACGATCATGGTGGGGTGGTTACTATGGTTCCTTAGGTCGTATTTGATGGCCCGGAAAATTTTTAGGCGATCGGGGTTCGGGGTTCCCGGGACCCCTTGGAAGGCGTGGGCTAAAGCACACGAAAATATGGAAATCGCGCGGAATTCTAGTTTTTTGGCTGAAAAATGCAAAAGACTAGGAACGATCATGGCGGGGCGGTGACTATGGTTCCTTAGGTCGTATTTTATAGCCCGGAAAATTTTTAGGCGATAGGGGTCAGGAGGTCCCGGGACCACTCGGAAGGCGTGGGCTATAACACACAAAAATATGGGAATCACGCGGAATTCTAGTTGTTTGGCCGAAAAACGCAAAAAATGAGGAACGATCATGGTGGGGTGGTTACTATGGTTCCTTAGGTCTTATTTGATAGTTCGGAAAAATTTTAGGCGATAGGGGTCGGGAGACCCGGGACCACTCGGAAGGCGTGGGCTATAACACACAAAAATATGGGATCGCGCGGAATTCTAGTTGTTTGGCCGAAAAACGCAAAACATGAGGAACGATCATGGCGGGGTGGTTATTTTTGTTCCTTAGGTTGTATTTGATGGCTCGGAAAATTTTTAGGCGATCGGGGTTCGGGGTTCCCGGGACTCCTTGGAAGGCAGGGGCTAAAGCACACGAAAATATGGAAATCGCGCGGAATTCTAGTTTTTTGGCTGAAAAACGCAAAAGACTAGGAACGATCATGGCGGGGCGGTGACTATGGTTCCTTAGATCATATTTTATAGTCCGGAAAATTTTTAGGCGATAGGGGTCAGGAGGTCCCGGGACCACTCGGAAGGCGTGGGCGATAGCACACAAAAATATGGGAATCGGGCGGAATTCTAGTTTTTTGGCCAAAATGCAAAAAATGAGGAACGATCATGGCGAGGCGGTGACTATGGTTCCTTAGGTCCTAATTGATGGCCCGAAAATTTTTTAGGCGATCCGAGTCCGGCGGCCGGCCCACTCGAAATGCGTGGGCAATAGCACCTAAAAATATGGTAATCGAGTGGAATACTATTTTTTGGCTGGAAAACGCAATAAATGAGGAACGATCATGGCGGGGCGGTGACTATAGTTCCTTAGGTCGTATTTGATGGCCCGGACTATTTTAGGCGATCGGGGTCCACGGCTCCCGGGACCACTCGGAAGGCGTAAGCTATAGCACACGAAAATATGCAAATCGTGCGGAGTACTAGTTTTTTGGCCGAAAAATGCAAAGCATTTGGAACGATCATGGTGGGGCGGTGAATATGGTACCTTAGGTCGTATTTGATAGTCCGGAAAAATTTTAGGCGATCGGGGTCCGCGGCTCCCCGGAACACTTGGAAGGCGTGGGTATAGCACACGAAAATATGGGAATCGGGCGTAATTCTAGTTTTTTGGCCGAAAAATGCAAAAAATGAGAAACGATCATGGCTGGGCGGTGACTATGGTTCCTTACGTCTTATTTGATAGTCCGGAAAAATTTTACGCGATAGGGGTCCGGAGACCCGGGACCACTCGGAAGGCGTGGGCTATAACACACAAAAATATGGGATCGCGCAGAATTCTAGTTGTTTGGCCGAAAAATGCAAAAAATGAGGAACGATCATGGCGGGGTGGTTACTATGGTTCCTTAGGTCGTATTTGATAGCCCGAAAAATTTTTAGGCGATCGGGGTTCGGGGTTCTCGGGACCCTTTGGAAGGCGTGGGCTATAACACACAAAAATATGGGAATCGCGCGGAATTCTAATTTTTTGGCTGAAAAATGCAAAAGACTATGAACGATCATGGCGGGGCGGTGACTATGGTTCCTTAGGTCGTAATTGATGGCAAAAAAATGTTTTAGGCGATCCGATTCTGGCAGCCCGGCCCACTCGGAAGGCGTGGGCGATAGCACACAAAAATATGGGAATCGGGCGGAATTCTAGTTTTTTGGACAAAAAATGCAAAAAATGAGGAGCGATCATGGCGAGGCGGTGACTATGGTTCCTTAGGTCCTAATTGATGGCAAAAAAACGTTTTAGGCGATCCGATTCCGGCGGCCCGGCCCACTCGGAAGGCGTGGGCAATAGCACACAAAAATATGGTAATCGAGTGGAATTCTATTTTTTGGCTGAAAAATGCGATAAATGAGGAACGATCATGGCGGGGCGGTGACTATGGTTCCTTAGGTCGTATTTGATGGCCCGGAAAATTTTAGGCGATCGGGGTCCACGGCACCCGAGACCACTCGGAAGGCGTAAGCTATAGCACATAAAAAAATATGGGAATCGGGCAGAATTCTAGTTTTTTGGCAAAAAAATGCAAAAAATAAGGAACGATCATGGCGAGGCGGTGACTATGGTTCCTTAGGTCCTAATTGATGGCACAAAAACATTTTAGGCGATCCGATTCCGGCGGCCCGACCCACTCGGAAGGCGTGGGCAATAGCACACAAATATATGGTAATCGAGCGGAATTCTATTTTTTGGCTGAAAAATGCAATAAATGAGGAACGATCATGGCGGGGCGATGACTATGGTTCCTTAGGTCGTATTTGATGGCCCGGAAAATTTTAGGCGATCGGGGTCCACCGCACCCGGGACCACTCGGAAGGCGTAAGCTATAGCACACGAAAATATGCAAATCGCGCGGAGTTCTAGTTTTTTGGCCGAAAAATGCAAAGCATTTGGAACGATCATGGCGGGGCGTTGACTATGGTACCTTAGGTCGTATTTGATAGTCCGGAAAAATTTTAGGCGATCGGGATCCGCGGCTCCCCGAAACACTTGGAAGGCGTGGGTATAGCACACGAAAATATGGGAATCGGGCGTAATTCTAGTATTTTGGCCGAAAAATGCAAAAAATGAGAAACGATGATGGTGGGGCGGTTACTATAGTTCCTTAGGTCGTATTTGACGACCCGGAAAAATTTTAGGCAATAGAACGTCCGGGGGTCCCGGAACCACTTGGAAGGGTGGGCAATAGAACACAAAAATATTGTAATCGGGCAGAATTCTAGTTTTTGGACGAAAACCACAACAAATGAGGAATGATCATGGCTGGGCAGTGACTAAGGTTCCTTTGGTCTTATTTGATAGTTCGGAAAAATTTTAGGCAATAGGGGTCAGGAGGTCCCGGGACCACTCGGAAGGCGTGGGCGATAGCACAGAAAAATATGGGAATCGGGCGGAATTCTAGTTTTTTGGCTGAAAATGCAAAAAATGAGGAACGATCATGGCGAGGCGGTGACTATGGTTCCTTAGGTCCTAATTGATGGCCCGAAAATTAATCCGATTCCGCCGGCCCGGCCCACTCGGAAGGCGTGGGCAATAGCACACAAAAATATGGTAATCGAGCGGAATTCTATTTTTTGGCTGAAAAATGCAATAAATGAGGAACGATCATGGCGGGGCAGTGACTATGGTTCCTCAGGTCGTATTTGATGGCCCGGAAAATTTTAGGCGATCGGGGTCCACGGCACCCGGGACCACTCGGAAGGCGCTCCTAAAGCACACGAAAATATGCAAATCGCGTGGAGTTCTAGTTTTTTGGCCGAAAAATGCAAAGCATTTGGAACGATCATGGTGGGGCGGTGAATATGGTTCCTTAGGTCGTATTTGATAGTCCGGAAAAATTTTAGGCGATCGGGGTCCGCGGCTCCCCGGAACACTTGGAAGGCGTGGGTATAGCACACGAAAATATGGGAATCGGGCGTAATTCTAGTTTTTTGGCCAAAAAATGCAAAAAATGAGAAACGATGATGGCGGGGCGGTTACTATGGTTCCTTAGGTCGTATTTGATGACCCGGAAAAATTTTAGGCGATCGGGGTCCAGGGGTCCCGGAACCACTTGGAAGGGTGGGCAATAGCACACAAAAATATTGTAATCGGGCAGAATTCTAGTTTTTTGGCCGAAAACCGCAACAAATGAGGAATGATCATGGCTGGGCGGTGACTATGGTTCCTTTGGTCTTATTTGATAGTCCGGTAAAATTTTAGGCGATAGGGGTCAGGAGGTCCCGGGACCACTCGGAAGGCGTGGGCTATAACACACAAAAATATGGGAATCGCGCGGAATTCTAGTTTTTTGGCCGAAAAACGGAAAAAAATAGGAACGATCATGGCTGGGAGGTGACTATGGTTCCATAGGTCTTATTTGATAGTCCGGAAAAATTTTAGGCGATAGGGGTCCAAAGACCCGGGACCACTCGGAAGGCGTGGGCTATAACACACAAAAATATGGGATCGCGCGGAATTCTAGTTGTTTGGCCAAAAAATGCAAAAAATGAGGAACGATCATGGCGGGGCGGATACTATGGTTCCTTAAGTCGTATTTTATAGTCCGGAAAAATTTTAGGTGATAGGGGTCCGGAGGTCCCGGGACCACTCGGAAGGTGTGGGCTATAACACATAAAAATATGGGAATCACGCGTAATTCTAGTTGTTTGGCCGAAAAACGCAAAAAATAAGGAACGATCATGGTGGGGTGGTTACTATGGTTCTTTAGGTCGTATTTGAAGGCCCGGAAAATTTTTAGGCGATCGGGGTTCGGGGTTCCCGGGACCCCTTGGAAGGCGTGGGCTAAAGCACACGAAAATATGGAAATCGCGCGGAATTCTAGTTTTTTGGCTAAAAAACTCAAAAAACTAGGAACGATCATGGCGGGGCGGTGACTATGGTTCCTTAGGTCGTATTTTATAGTCCGGAAAATTTTTAGGCGATAGGGGTCAGGAGGTCCCGGGACCACTCGGAAGGCGTAGGCTATATAACACACAAAAATATGGGAATCGCGCGGAATTCTAGTTGTTTGGCCGAAAAACGCAAAAAATGAGGAACGATCATGGTGGGTTGGTTACTATGGTTCCTTAGGTCATATTTGATGACCCGGAAAATTTTTAGGCGATCGGGGTTCGGGGTTCCCGGGACCCCTTGGAAGGCGTGGGCTAAAGCACACGAAAATATGAAAATCGCGCGGAATTCTAGTTTTTTGGCTGAAAAACGCAAAAGACTAGGAACGATCATGGCGGGGAGGTGACTATGGTTCCTTAGGTCGTATTTGATAGTCCGGAAAATTTTTAGGCGATCCGGCTCAGGGGCGCCCGACCCACTCGGAAGGTGTGGGCGATAGCACACAAAAATATGGGAATCAGGCGAAATTCTAGTTTTTTGGCCAAAAAATGCAAAAAATGAGGAACGATCATGGCGAGGCGGTGACTATGGTTCCTTAGTTCCTAATTGATGGCCCGAAATTTTTTAGGCGATCCGAGTCCGATGGCCCGGCCCACTCGGAAGGCGTGGGCAATAGCACACAAAAAAATGGTAATCGAGCGGAATTCTATTTTTTTGGCCGAAAAACGCAATAAATGAGGAACGATCATGGCGGGGCGGTGACTATGGTTCCTTAGGTCATATTTGATGGCCTGTAAAATTTTAGGCGGTCGGGGTCCACGGCTCCCGGGACCACTCAGAAGGCGTAAGCTATAGCACACGAAAATAAGCAAATCGCGCGGAATTCTATTTTTTTGGCCGAAAAATGCAAAGCATTTGGAACGATCATGGTGGGGCGGTGACTATGGTACCTTAGGTCGTATTTGATAGTCCGGAAAAATTTTAGGCGATAGGGGTCGGGAGACGCGGGACCACTCGGAAGGCGTGGGCTATAACACACAAAAATATGGGATCGCGCGGAATTCTAGTTGTTTGGCCGAAAAACGCAAAACATGAGGAACGATCATGGCGGGGTGGTTACTATGGTTCCTTAGGTCGTATTTGATGGCCCGGAAAATTTTTAGGCGATCGGGGTTCGGGGTTCCCGGGACCCCTTGGAAGGCATGGGCTAAAGCACACGAAAAGACGGAAATCGCGCGAAATTCAAGTTTTTTGGCTGAAAAATGCAAAAGACTAGGAACGATCATGGCGGGGCTGTGACTATGGTTCCTTAGGTCGTATTTTATAGTCCGGAAAATTTTTAGGCGATCAGGCTCCGGGGGGCCCGACCCACTCGGATGGCGTGGGCGATAGCACACAAAAATATGAGAATCGGGCATAATTCTAGTTTTTTGGCCAAAAAATGCAAAAAATGAGGAACGATAATGGCGAGGCGGTGACTATGGTTCCTTAGGTCCTAATTGATGGCCTGAAAATTTTTTAGGCGATCAGATTCCGGCGGCCCGGCCCACTCGGAAGGGGTGGGCAATAGCACACAAAAATATGGTAATCAAGCGGAATTCTATTTTTTGGCTGAAAAACGCAATAAATGAGGAACAATCATGGCGGGGCGGTGACTATGGTTCCTTAGGTCGTATTTGATGGCCCGGAAAATTTTAGGCGATCGGGGTCCACGGCACCCGGGACCACTCGGAAGGCGTAAGCTATAGCACACGAAAATATGCAAATCGCGCGGAGTTCTAGTTTTTTGGCCGAAAAATGCAAAGCATTTGGAACGATCATGGTGGGGCGGTGAATATGGTACCTTAGGTCGTATTTGATAGTCCGAAAAAATTTTAGGCGATAGGGGTCAGGTGGTCCCGGGACCTCTTGGAAGGCGTGGGCTATAACACACAAAAATATGGGAATCGCGCGGAATTCTAGTTTTTTGGCCGAAAAACGGAAAAAACTAGGAACGATCATGGCTGGGCGGTGACTATGGTTCCTTAGGTCTTATTTGATAGTCCGGAAAAATTTTAGGCGATAGGGGTCCGGAGACCCGGGACCACTCGGAAGGCGTGGGCTATAACACACAAAAATATGGGATCGCGCGGAATTCTAGTTGTTTGGCCGAAAAACGCAAAAAATGAGGAACGATCATGGCGGGGCGGATACTATGGTTCCTTAGGTCGTATTTGATAGTCCGAAAAAATTTTAGGCGATAGGGGTCCGGAGGTCCCGGAACCACTCGGAAGGTGTGGGCTATAACACATAAAAATATGGGAATCACGCGTAATTCTAGTTGTCTGGCCGAAAAATGCAAAAAATAAGGAACGATCATGGTGGGGTGGTTACTATGGTTCCTTAGGTCGTATTTGATGGCCCGGAAAATTTTTAGGCGATCGGGGTTCGGGGTTCCCGGGACCCCTTGGAAGGCGTGGGCTAAAGCACACGAAAATATGGAAATCGCGCGGAATTCTAGTTTTTTGGCTGAAAAATGCAAAAGACTAGGAACGATCATGGCGGGGCGGTGACTATGGTTCCTTAGGTCGTATTTTATAGCCCGGAAAATTTTTAGGCGATAGGGGTCAGGAGGTCCCGGGACCACTCGGAAGGCGTGGGCTATAACACACAAAAATATGGGAATCACGCGGAATTCTAGTTGTTTGGCCGAAAAACGCAAAAAATGAGGAACGATCATGGTGGGGTGGTTACTATGGTTCCTTAGGTCGTATTTGATGACCCGGAAAATTTTTAGGCGATCGGGGTTCGGGGTTCGCGGGACCCCTTGGACGGCGTGGGCTAAAGCACACGAAAATATAAAAATTGCGCGGAATTCTAGTTTTTTGGCTGAAAAATGCAAAAGACTAGGAACGATCATGGCGGGGAGGTGACTATGGTTCCTTAGGTTGTATTTGATAGTCCGGAAAATTTTTAGGCGATCCGGCTCAGGGGGGCCCGAACCACTCGGAAGGCGTGGGCGATAGCACACGAAAATATGGGAATCGGGCGTAATTCTAGTTTTTTGGCCGAAAAATGCAAAAAATGAGAAACGATGATGGCGGGGCGGTTACTATGGTTCCTTAGGTCGTATTTGACGACCCGGAAAAATTTTAGGCGATCGGGGTCCGGGGTTCTCGAAACCACTTGGAAGGGTGGGCAATAGCACACAAAAATATTGTAATCGGGCAGAATTCTAGTTTTTTGGCCGAAAACCGCAACAAATGAGGAATGATCATGGCTGGGCGGTGACTATGGTTCCTTTGGTCTTATTTGATAGTCCGGAAAATTTTTAGGCGATAGGGGTCAGGAGGTCCCGGGACCACTCGGAAGGCGTGGGCGATAACACACAAAAATATGGGAATCGGGCGGAATGCTAGTTTTTTGGCCAAAAAATTCAAAAAATGAGGAATGATCATGGCGAGGCGGTGACTATGGTTCCTTAGGTCCTAATTGATGGCACAAAAACGTTTTAGGCGATCCGATTCCGGCGGCCCGGCCCACTCGGAAGGCGTGGGCAATAGCACACAAAAATATGGTAATCGAGCGGAATTCTATTTTTTGGCTGAAAAACGCAATAAATGAGGAACGATCATGGCGGGGCGGTGACTATGGTTCCTTAGGTCGTATTTGATGGCCCGAAAAATTTTAGGCGATCGGGGTCCACGGCGACCGGGACCACTCGGAAGGCGTAAGCTATAGCACACGAAAATATGCAAATCGCGCGCAGTTCTAGTTTTTTGGCCGAAAAATGCAAAGCATTTGGAACGATCATGGTAGGGCGGTGAATATGGTACCTTATGTCGTATTTGATAGTCCGGAAAAATTTTTGGCGATAGGGGTCAGGAGGTCCCGGGACCACTCGGAAGGCGTGGGCTATAACACACAAAAATATGGGAATCGCACGGAATTCTAGTTTTTTGGCCGAAAAACGGAAAAAACTAGGAACGATCATGGCTGGGCGGTGAATATGGTTCCTTAGGTCTTATTTGATAGTCCGGAAAAATTTTAGGCGATAGGGGTCCGGAAACCCGGGACCACTCGGAAGGCGTGGGCTATAACACACAAAAATATGGGATCGCGCGGAATTCTGGTTGTTTGTCGAAAAATGCAAAAAATGAGGAACGATCATGGCGGGGTGGATACTATGGTTCCTTTGGTCTTTTTAGGCGATAGGGGTCAGGAGGTCCCGGGACCACTCGGAAGGCGTGGGCTATAACACACAAAAATATGGGAATCGCGCGGAATTCTAGTTTTTTGGCCGAAAAATGCAAAGCATTTGGAATGATCATGGAGGGGCGGTGACTATGGTACTTTAGGTTGTATTTTATAGTCTGGAAAAATTTTAGGCGATCAGGGTCCGCGGCTCCCCGGACCACTTGGAAGGCATGGGTATAGCACACGAAAATATGGGAATCGGGCGTAATTCTAGTTTTTTGGCCGAAAAATGCAAAAAATGAGAAATGATGATGGCAGGGCGGTTACTATAGTTCCTTAGGTCGTATTTGACGGCCCAGAAAAATTTTAGGCGACCGGGGTCCGGGGGTCCCGGAACCACTTGGAAGGGTGGGCAATAGCACACAAAAATATTGTAATCGGGCGGAATTCTAGTTTTTTGGCCGAAAAACGCAACAAATGAGGAATGATCATGGCTGGGCGGTGACTATGGTTACTTTGGTCTTATTTGATAGTCCGGAAAAATATTAGGCGATAGGGGTCCGGAGGTCCCCGGACCACTCGGAAGGCGTGGGCTATATAACACACAAAAATATGGGAATCGCGCGGAATTCTAGTTGTTTGGCCGAAAAATGCAAAAAATGAGGAACGATCATGGCGGGGTGGTTACTATGGTTTCTTAGGTCATATTGGATGGCCCGGAAAATTTTTAGGCGATCGGGGTTCCCGGGACCCCTTGGAAGGCGTGGGCTAAAGCATACGAAAATATGGAAATCGCGCGGAATTCTAGTTTTTTGGCTGAAAAATGCAAAAGACTAGGAACGATCATGGCGGGGCGGTGACTATGGTTCCTTAGGTCGTAGTTGATAGTCCGGAAAATTTTTAGGCGATCCGGCTCCGTGGGGCCCGACCCACTCGGAAGGCGTGGGCGATAGCACAAAAAATATGGGAATCGGGCGGAATTCTAGTTTTTTGGCTGAAAAATGCAAAAAATGAGGAACGATCATGGCGAGATGGTGACTATGGTTCCTTAGGTCCTAATTGATGGCCCGGAAAATTTTAGGCTATCGGGGTCCACGGCTCCCGGGACCACTCGGAAGGCGTAAGCTATAGCACACGAAAATATGCAAATCGCGCGAAGTTCTAGTTTTTTGGCCGAAAAATGCAAAGCATTTGGAACGATCATGGTGGGGCGGTGACTATGGTAACTTAGGTCGTATTTGATACATCGGAAAAATTTTAGGCGATCGGGGTCCGCGGCTCCCCGGACCACTTGGAAGGCCTGGGTATAGCACACGAAAATATGGGAATCAGGCGTAATTCTAGTTTTTTGGCCGAAAAATGCAAAAAATGAGAAACGATGATGGCGGGGCGGTTACTAGGGTTCCTTAGGTCGTATTTGACGGCCCGGAAATATTTTAGGCGATCGGGGTACGGGGGTCCCGGAAACACTTGGAAGGGTGGGCAATAGCACACAAAAATATTGTAATCGGGCGGAATTCTAGTTTTTTGGCCGAAAAACGCAAAAAATGAGGAATGATCATGGCTGGGCAGTGACTATGGTTCCTTTGTTCTTATTTGATAGTCCGGAAAAATATTAGGCGATAGGGGTCCGGAGGTCCCGGGACCACTCGGAAGGCGTGGGCTATATAACACACAAAATTATGGGAATCGCGCGGAATTCTAGTTGTTTGGCCGAAAAACGCAAAAAATGAGGAACGATCATGGCGTGGAGGATACTATGGTTCCTTAGGTCGTATTTGATAGTCCGGAAAAATTTTAGGCGATAGGGGTCAGGAGGTCCCGGGACCACTCGGAAGGCGTGGGCTATAACACACAAAAATATGGGAATCGCGCGGAATTCTAGTTGTTTGGCCGAAAAACGCAAAAAATAAGGAACGATCATGGCGGGGTGGTTACTATGGTTCCTTAGGTCGTATTTGATGCCCCGAAAACTTTTTAGGCGATCGGGGTTCGGGGTTCCCGGGACCCTTCGAAGGCGTGGGCTAAAGCACACGAAAATATGGAAATCGCGCGGAATTCTAGTTTTTTGGCTGAAAAACGCAAAAGAATAGGAACGATCATGGCGGGGCGGTGACTATGGTTCCTTAGGTCGTATTTGATAGTCTGGAAAATTTTTAGGCGATCCGGCTCCGGGGGGCACGACCCACTCGGAAGGCGTGGGCGATAGCACACAAAAATATGGGAATCGGGCGGAATTCTAGTTTTTTGGCCAAAAAATGCAAAAAATGAGGAACGATCATGGCGAGGCGGTGAATATGGTTCCTTAGGTCCTAATTGATGGCCCTAAAAGTTTTTAGGCGATCCGAGTCCGGCGGCCCGGCCCACTCGGAAGGCGTGGGCAATAGCACACAAAAATATGGGAATATGGGAATCGTGCGGAATTCTAGTTTTTTGGCCGAAAAATGTAAAAAATGAGGAACGATCTTGGCGGGGAGGTGACTATGGTTACTTAGGTCTTATTTGATGGCCCGAAAAAAATTTAGGTGATCCGAGCTCGGGAGGCCCAGCCCACTCGGAAGGCGTGGGCTGTAGCACACGAAAATATGGGTATCGGGCGAAATTATAGTTTTTTGGCCGAAAAACGCAAAATATGAGGAACGATCAGGGCGGGGCGATGACTATGGTTTCTTAGGTCATATTTGATGGCCTTAAAAATTTTTAGGCGATAGTGGTCTGGGGGTCTTGGGACCACTTTGAAGGCCTAAGCTATAGCACACGAAAATATGGGAATCGGGCGGAATTCTAATTCTTTGGCCGAAAAATGCAAAAATTGAGGAACGATCATGGCGGGGTGGTGACTATGGTTCCTTAGGCCGTATTTAATGGCCCGAAAAAATTATAGACGTTCTGAGTCAAGAAGGACCGGCCCACTCGGAAGGTGTGAGCTATAGCACACGAAAATATGGGAATCGGGCGGAATTCAAGTTTTTTCGCTGAAAAACGCAAATAACTAGGAAAATTCATGGCCGAACGGTGACTATGGTTCCTTAGGTCGTATTTGATGGTCCGAAAAAATTTTAGGCGATCGGGGTCCGGGGGTCCCTACCCATTGGGAAGGCGTGGGCAATTATAGCACAGGAAAATATGGGAATCGGACGGAATTCTAGTTTTTTAGCCGAAAAATGCAAACAATGAGGAACGATCATGGCGGGGAGGTGACTATGGTCCTTAGGTCTTATTTGATGGCCCGAATAAAATTTAGATGATCCGAGTCCGGGGGCCCGGCCCACTCGGAAGGCGTGGGCTATAGCACACGAAAATATGGGAATCGGGCGGAATTCTAGTGTTTTTGCCGGAAATCGCAATAAATGAGGAACGATCATGGCGGGGCAGTTACTATGGTTCCTTAGGTCGTATTTGATGGCCCGGAAAAATTTTAGGCGATCGATGTCCGGGGATCCCGGGACCACTTGGAAAGCGTTGTCTATAGCACACAAAAATATGGGAACCGGGCGGATTTCTAGTTTTTTGGCCGAAAAATGCGAAAAATTAGGAAAGATCATGGCGAGGTGGTGACTATGGTTCCTAAGGTCCTATTTTATGGCCCGAAAAAACTTTAGGCGATCCGAGTACGGGGGGCTCGGCCCACTCGAAGGCGTGGGCAATAGCACACAATAATATGGTAACCGGGCGGAATTCTAGTGTTTTGGCCGAAAAACGCAAAAAATGAAGAACGATCATGGCGGGGCGGTGACTATGGTTCCTTAGGTCGTATTTGATGGCTGGAAAAGTTTTAGGCGATCGGGGTCCGGGGTTCCCGGGACCACTCGGAAGGCGTAGGCTATAGCAAATGAAGATATGGAATCGCGCGGAATTCTAGGTTTTTTGCCAAAAAACACAAAAACCTAGGAACGATCATGGCGGGGCGATGACTATGGTTCCTTAGGTCGTATTTGATGGTCCGGAAAAACATTAGGCAATAGGGGTCCGGCGGTTTCGAGACCACTCGGAAGGCGTGGGCTATAACACACGAAAATATGAGAATCTCGCGGAATTATAGTTGTTTGGCCAAAAAATGCAATAAATGAGGAAGGATTATGGAGGGGCGGTTACTATGGTTCCTTAGGTCGTATTTGATAGCCTGGAAAACAATTTAGGCGATCGGGGTCCGGGGGTCCCGGGACCACTTGGATGGCGTGGGCTATAGCACACAAAATATTGGAATCGAGCGGAATTCTAGTTTTTTGGCCGAAAAATGCAAAACATGAGGAACAATCATGGAGAGGTGGTGACTATGGTTCCTTCGGTCCTATTTGATGGTCCGAAAAAATTTAGGCGATCCGAGGGCACTAGAACACAAACATATGGTAATCCGATGGAATTCTAGTTTTTTCGTCGAAAAATGCAAAACTTATGGAACGATCTTGGCGGGGCAGTGACTATGGTTCCTTAGGTTGTATTTGATGGCCCGAAATATTTTTAGGTGATCCGAGTCCGCGAGGCCGGCCCACTCGGAAGGCGTGGGATATAACACATAAAAATATGGGAATCGGGCGGAATTCTAGGTTTTTCGCCAAAAAACGCAAAAAACTAAGAACGATCATGGTGGGGCCGTGACTATGGTTCCTTAGGTCGTATTTTATATCCCGGAAAAATTTTAGGCTATCGGGGTCCGGGGGTATGGGACCACTCGGAAGGCATGTGCTATAGCACACGAAAATATGGGATACGCGCGAAATTCTAGTTTTTTGGCCGAAAAACACAATAAATGAGGAACGATCATGGCAGGGCGGTGACTATGGTTCCTTAAATCGTATTTGATGGCCCGGAAAAATAATAGGCAATCGGGGTCCAGGGTTCCCGGGACCACTTGGAAGGCGTGGGCTATAACACACGAAAATATGGGAATCGGGCGAAATTCTTGTTTTTTCGCCGAAAAATGCAAAAAATGAGGAACGATCATTGCGGGGCGGTGACTATGGTTCCTTAGGTCGTATTTGATGGTACGAAATTTTTTTAGGAGATCGGGGTTCAAGGGTCCCGGGACCACTTGGAAGGCGTGGGTTATAGCACACGAAAATAAGGGAATCGGGCAGAATTCTAGTTTTTTCGCCGTAAAATGCATGAAATGAGGACCGATCATGGCGGGGCGGTGACTATGGTTCCTTAGGTCGTATTTGATGGCCCGAAAATTTTAGGCGATCGGGGTCTGGGAGTCCCGGGTCCACTTGGAAGGCATGGGCTATAACAAATGAAAATATGGGAATCGGGCGGAATTCTAGTTTTTTGGCCATAAAATGCAAAAAATGAGGAAAGGTCATGGAGGGGCTGTGACTTTTGTTCCTTAGCTCGTATTTGATGGCCCAGAAAATTTTTAGGCGATCCGGCTCCGGGGGACCCTACACATTGGGAAGGCGTGGGCTATTATAGCACATGAAAATATGGGAATCGTGCGAAATTCTAGTTTTTTGGCCGAAAAATGTAAAAAATGAGGAACGATCTTGGCGGGGAGGTGACTATGGTTCCTTAGGTCTTATTTGATGGCCCGAAAAAAATTTAGGTGATCTGAGTTCGGGAGACCCGGCCCACTCGGAAGGCGTGGGTTGTAGCACACGAAAATATGGGAATCGGGCGGAATTCTTGTTTTTTGGCCAAAAAACGCAAAATATGAGGAACGATCAGGGCGGGGCGATGACTATGGTTTCTTAGGTCATATTTGATGGCCTTGAAAATTTTTAGGCGATCGTGGTCTGGGGGTCCTGGGACCACTTTGAAGGCCTAAGCTATAGCACACGAAAATATGGTAATCAGGCGGAATTCTAATTTTTTGGCCGAATAATGCAAAAATTGAGGAACGATCATGGCGGGGTGGTGACTATGGTTCCTTAGGTCGTATTTAATGGCCCGAAAATTTTTTAGACGTTTCGAGTCAGGGGGACCGGCCCACTCGGAAGGTGTGAGCTATAGCACACAAAAATATGGGAATCGGGCGGAATTCTAGTTTTTTTGCCGGAAATCGCAATAAATGAGGAACGATCATGGCGGGGCAGTTACTATGGTTCCTTAGGTCGTATTTGATGGCCCGGAAAAATTTTAGGCGATCGGTGTCCGGGGATCCCGGGACCACTTGGAAAGCATTTTCTATAGCACACAAAAATATGGGAACCGGGCGGAGTTCTAGTTTTTTGGCCGAAAAATGCGAAAGATTAGGAAAGATCATGGCGAGGTGGTGAATATGGTTCCTAAGGTCCTATGTTATGGCCCGAAAAAACTTTAGGCGATCCGAGTACGGGGGGCTCGGCCCACTCGAAGGCGTGGGCAATAGCACACAATAATATGGTAATCGGGCGGAATTCTAGTGTTTTGGCCGAAAAACGCAAAAAATGAAGAACGATCATGGCGGGGCGGTGACTATGGTTCCTTAGGTCGTATTTGATGGCTGGAAAATTGTTAGGCGATCGGGGTCCAGGGTTCCCGGGACCACTCGGAAGGCATGGGCTATAGCAAATGAAGATATGGAATCGCACAGAATTCTAGGTTTTTTGCCAAAAAACACAAAAACCTAGGAACGATCATGGCGAGGCGGTGACTATGGTTCCTTAGGTCGTATTTGATGGTCCGGAAAAACTTTAGGCAATAGGGGTCCGGCGGTTCCGGGACCACTCGGAAGGCATGGGCTATAGCACACGAAAATATGAGAATAGCGCGGAATTCTATTTGTTTGGCCGAAAAATGAAATAAATGAGGAAGGATCATGGGGGGCGGTTACTATGGTTCCTTAGTTCGTATTTGATAGCCTGGAAAAACATTTAGGCGATCGGGGTCCGGGGGTCCCGGGACCACTTGGAAGGCGTGGGCTATAGCACACAAAATATTGGAATCGAGCGGAATTCTAGTTTTTTGGCCGAAAAATGCAAAACATGAGGAACAATCATGGAGAGGCGGTGACTATGGTTCCTTTGGTCCTATTTGATGGTCCGAAAAAATTTAGGCGATCCGAGTCCGGGGGCCCGGCCCACTCGGAAGGCGAGGGCAATAGAAACCAAACATATGGTAATCCGACGGAATTCTAGTTTTTTCGTCGAAAAATGCAAAAAATGAGGAACGATCATGGCGGGGCAGTGACTATGGTTCCTTAGGTTGTATTTGATGGACCGAAATATTTTTAGGCGATCCGAGTCCGCGGAGCCGGCCCACTCGGAAGGCTTGGGATATAACACACGAAAATATGAGAATCGGGCGGAATTCTAGGTTTTTCGCCGAAAAACGCAAAAAAATAAGAACAATCATGGTGGGGCCGTGACTATGGTTCCTTAGTTCGTATTTTATGGCCCGGAAAAATTTTAGGCTATCGGGGTCCAGGGGTCTGGGACCACTCGGAAGGCATGGGCTATAGCACACGGAAATATGGGAATCGCGCGGAATTCTAGTTTTTTGGCAGAAAAACGCAAATAATGAGGAACGATCATGGCAGGGCGGTGACAATGGTTCCTTAAATCGTATTTGATGGCCCGGAAAAATAATAGGCGATCGGGGTCCAGGGTTCCCGGGACCACTTGGAAGGCGTGGGCTATAACACACGAAAATATGGGAATCGGGCGGAATTCTAGTTTTTTCGCCGAAAAATGCAAAAAATGAGGAACGATCATTGCGGGGCGGTGACTATGGTTCCTTAGGTCGTATTTGATGGTACGGAAAAATTTTAAGAGATCGGGGTTCAAGGGTCACGAAAATAAGGGAATCGGGCCTAATTCTAGTTGTTTCGCCGTAAAATGCATGAAATGAGGACCGATCATGGCGGGGCGGTGACTATGGTTCCTTAGGTTGTATTTGATAGCCTGAAAAATTTTAGGCGATCGGGGTCCGGGAGTCCCGGGTCCACTTGGAAGGCATGGGCTATAACACACGAAAATATGGGAATCGGGCAGAATTCTAGTTTTTTGGCCATAAAATGCAAAAAATGAAGAAAGGTCATGGAGGGGCTGTGACTTTGGTTCCTTAGCTCGTATTTGATGGCCCGGAAAATTTTTAGGCGATCCGGCTCCGGGGGGTCCTACACATTGGGAAGGCGTGGGCTATTATAGCACATGAAAATATGGGAATCGTGCGGAATTCTAGTTTTTTGGCCGAAAATAGTAAAAAATGAGGAACGATCTTGGCGGGGAGGTGACTATGGTTCCTTAGGTCTTATTTGATGGCCCGAAAAAAATTTAGGTGATCCGAGTTCGGGAGGACCGGCCCACTCGGAAGGCGTGGGCTGTAGTACACGAAAATATGGGGATCGGGCGGAATTCTAGGATTTTGGCCGAAAAATGCAAAATATGAGGAACGATCAGGGCGGGGCGATGACTATGGTTTCTTAGGTCATATTTGATTGCCTTGAAAATTTTTAGGCGATCGTGGTCTGGGGGTCCTGGGACTACTTAGAAGGCCTAAGCTATAGCACACGAAAATATGGGAATCGGGCGGAATTCTAACTTTTTGGCTGAAAAATGCAAAAATTGAGGAACGATCATGGAGGGGCGGTGACTATGGTTCCTTAGGTCGTATTTAATGCCCCGAAAAAATTTTACACATTCCAAGTCAGGGGGGACCGGCCCACTCGGAAGGTATGAGCTATAGCACACGAAAATATGGGAATCAGGCAGAATTCTAGTTTTTTCGCTGAAAAACGCAAACAACTAGGAAAATTCATGGCGGAACGGTGACTATGGTTCCTTAGGTCGTATTTGATGGTCCGGAAAAATTTTAGGCGATCGGGGTCCGGGGGTCCCTACCCATTGGGAAGGCGTGGGCAATTATAGCACAGGAAAATATGGGAATCGGACGGAATTCTAGTTTTTAGCCGAAAAATGCAAAAAATGAGGAACGATCATGGCGGGGAGGTGACTATGGTCCTTAGGTCTTATTTGATGGCCCGAATAAAATTTAGATGATCCGAGTCCGGGGGCCTGGCCCACTCGGAAGGCGTGGGCTATAGCACACGAAAATATGGGAATCAGGTGGAATTCTAGTTTTTTTGCCGAAAATTGCAATAAATGAGGAACGATCATGGTGGGGCAGTTACTATGGTTACTTAGGTCATATTTGATGGCCCGGAAAATTTTTAGGCGATCGGTGTCCGGGGATCCCGGGACCACTTGGAAAGCGTGTCTATAGCACACAAAAATATGGGAATCGGGCGGATTTCTAGTTTTTTGGCCGAAAAAATGCAAAAAATTAGGAAAGATCATGGAGAGGTGGTGACTATGGTTCCTAAGGTCCTATTGTATGGCCCAAAAAAACTTTAGGCGATCCGAGTACGGGGGGCTCGGCCCACTCGAAGGCATGGGTAATAGCACACAATAATATGGTAATCGGGCGGAATTCTAGTGTTTTAGCCGAAAAACGCAAAACATGAAGAACGATCATGGCGGGGCGGTGACTTTGGTTCCTTAGGTCGTATTTGATGGCTGGAAAATTTTTAGGCGGTAGGGGTCCGAGGTTCCCGGGACCACTCGGAAGGCGTGGGCTATAGCAAATGAAGATATGGAATCGCGCGTAATTTTAGGGTTTTTCCCAAAAAACACAAAAACCTAGGAACGATCATGGCGGGGCGGTGACTATGGTTCCTTAGGTCGTATTTGATGGTCCGGAAAAACTTTAGGCAATAGGGGTCCGGCGGTTCCGGGACCACTCGGAAGGCGTGGGCTATAGCACACGAAATATGAGAATCGCGCGGAATTCTAGTTGTTTAGCCGAAAAATGCAAAAAATGAGGAAGGATCATGGATGGGCGGTTACTATGGTTCCTTAGGTCGTATTTGATAGCCTGGAAAAAAGATTAGGCGATCGGGGTCTGGGGGTCCCGGGACCACTTGGAAGGCGTGGGCTATAGCACACAAAAATATTGGAATCGAGCGGAATTCTAGTTTTTTGGCCGAAAATGCAAACCATGAGGAACAATCATAGTGAGGCGGTGACTATGGTTCCTTTGGTCCTATTTGATGGTCCGAAAAAATTTAAGCAATCCGAGTCCGGGGGGCCCGGCTCACTCGAAAGGCGAGGGCAATAGAACACAAACATATGGTAATCCGACAGAATTCTAGTTTTTTCGTCGAAAAATGCAAAAATGAGGAACGATCATGGCGGGGCAGTGACTATGGTTCCTTAGGTTGTATTTGATGGCCCGAAATTGTTTTAGGTGATCCGAGTCCGCGGGGCCGGCCCACTCGGAAGGCGTGGGATATAACACGCGAAAATATGGGAATCGGGCGGAATTCTAGGTTTTTGGCCGAAAAACGCAAAAAACTAAGAACAATCATGGTGGGGCCATGACTATGGTTCCTTAGGTCGTATTTTATGGCCCGGAAAAATTTTAAGCTATCGGGGTCCGGTGGTCTGGGACCACTCGGAAGGCATGGGCTATAGCACACGAATATATGGGAATCGCGCGGAATTCTCGTTTTTTGGCCGAAAAACGCAAAAAATTAGGAACGATCATGGAAGGGCGGTGACTATGGTTACTTAAATCGTATTTGATGGCCCGGAAAAATAATAGGAGATCGGGGTCCAGGGTTCCCGGGACCACTTGGAAGGCGTGGGCTATAACACACGAAAATATGGGAATCGGGCGAAATTCTAGTTTTTTTGCCGAAAAATGCAAAAAATGAGGAACGATCATTGCGGGGCGGTGACTATGGTTCCTTAGGTCGTATTTGATGGTACGGAAAATTTTTAGGAGATCGGGGTTCAAGGGTCCCGGGACCACTTGGAAGGCGTGGGTTATAGCACACGAAAATAGGCGAATCAGGCAGAATTCTAGTTTTTTCACCGTAAAATGCATGAAATGAGGACCGATCATGGCGGGGCGGTGACTATAGTTCCTTAGGTCATATTTGATGGTCCGAAAACTTTTAGGCGATCGGGGTCCGGGAGTCTTGGGTCCCCTTGGAAGGCATGGGCTATAACACACGAAAATATGGGAATCGGGCGGAATTCTACTTTTTTGGCCATAAAATGCAAAAAATGAGGAAAGGTCATGGAGGGGCTATGACTTTGGTTCCTTAGCTCGTATTTGATGGCCCAGAAAAATTTTAGGCGATCCGGCTCCGGGGGCCCTACACATTGGGAAGGCGTGGGCTATTATAGCACATGAAAATATGGGAATCGTGCGGAATTCTAATTTTTTAGCCGGAAAATGTAAAAAATGAGGAACGATCTTGTGGGGAGGTGACTATGGCTCCTTAGGTCTTATTTGATGGCCCGAAAAAAATTTAGGTGATCCGAGTTCGGGAGGCCCGGCCCACTCGGAAGGCGTGGGTTGTAGGACACGAAAATCTGGGAATCGGGCGAAAATCTAGTTTTTTGACCGAAAAACGCAAAATATGAGGAACGATTAGGGCGGGGCGATGACTATGGTTTATTAGGTCATATTTGATGGCCTTGAAAATTTTTAGGCGATCGTGGTCTGGGGGTCCTGGGACCACTTTGAAGGCCAAAGCTATAGCACACGAAAATATGGGAATCGGGCGGAATTCTAATTTTTTGGCCGAAAAATGCAAAAATTGAGGAACGATCATGGCGGGGAGGTGACTATGGTTCCTTAGGTCGTATTTAATGGCCCAAAAATTTTTTAGACGTTCCGAGTCAGGGGGACCGGCCCACTCGGAAGGTGTGAGCTATAGCACACGAAAATATGGGAATCGGGCGGAATTCTAGTTTTTTCGCTGAAAAACGCAAACATCTAGGAAAATTCATGGCGGAACGGTGACTATGGTTCCTTAGGTCGTATTTGATGGTACGGAAAAATTTTAGGCGATCGGGGTCCGGGGGTCCCTACCCATTGGGAAGGCGTGGGCAATTATAGCACAGGAAAATATGGGAATCGGACGGAATTCTAGTTTTTAGCCGAAAAATGCAAAAAATGAGGAACGATCATTGCGGGGAGGTGACTATGGTCCTTAGGTCTTATTTGATGGCCCGAATAAAATTTAGATGATCCGAGTCCGGGGGGCCTGGCCCACTCGGAAGGCGTGGGCTATAGCACACGAAAATATGGGAATCGGGCGGAATTCTAGTTTTTTTGCCGGAAATCGCAATAAATGAGGAACGATCATGGCGGGGCAGTTACTATGGTTCCTTAGTTCGTATTTGATGGCACGGAAAAATTTTAGGCGATCGGTGTCTGGGGATCCCGGGACCACTTGGAAAGCGTTGTCTATAGCACACAAAAATATGGGAACCGGGCGGATTTCTAGTTTTTTGGCCGAAAATGCAAAAAATTAGGAAAGATCATGGCGAGGTGGTGACTATGGTTCCTAAGGTCCTATTTTATGGCCCGAAAAAACTTTAGGCGATCCGAGTACGGGGGGCTCGGTCCACTCGAAGGCGTGGGTAATAGCACACAATAATATGGTAATCGGGCGGAATTTTAGTGTTTTGGCCGAAAAACGCAAAAAATGAAGAACGATCATGGCGGGGCGGTGACTATGGTTCCTTAGGTCGTATTTGATGGTTGGAAAATTTTAGGCGATCGGGGGTCCGGGGTTCCCGGGACCACTCAGAAGGCATGGGAAAATTTAATTAAAAGATTAAGTTCTATTGAAAAGGATTATAATGATTTAAGAACAAAAGAAGATTTCCCTGGTAAAAAGGAAAAACTCGAGTTTCTAATACAATGCTCCAGAAAAACCTCTGAAGAAATTAGTTAAATAGAAACAGTCTCTACAATCAATTCCATTGATTCTGAAATCAACAGAACTACTAACGATCCAAGACATTCTAATAAAAAGAATTACTATGGAAGGGCAAAACTATTGCTGCTCCTTCTAAAAGAGCAAAACAACATAAGAAATCTTCTGAAAGGATAAAAAGACGCCATAAGCGTAAAGAAAAAAAGGAAGGAACTCCTAAGAAAAGAAGATTTAGGATTTATTATTTATGCTAGTACTAGCTTGATTTAAGGTAGTATCTGGTTTAGAGATTACTAATTTTGTTTTAAGCCTCTCTTCGATTTGTTCTAGAAGTTTATCCGAAAAATCAAATTTTTCTTCTAATTCTGGAAACTTCTCTTTAGAATATTCAGGAAGCTTAATAAGAGGATGCGTTTCAATTTTAGAAGTTGTTATAGACCTTGTAGGGATTCCTAATTTATTTGTATCTTTTAACTGATTATAGACTACATGTAATAAAATATTTGTCTAATTATTTTGCACAATAATTTTATTAATGTCTTTGTTGGTTGGTCCAATGTCAGTATGAACACTTTCTCTTTTAAAAGGGGAAGCTGTGATTACTTCGCTTTGGACTGGTAACAAAATTTCTTCTAAGGGTGGATTAACATCTTCAATTATACCTTTATTTTTGGTATACCATTTATTAACAATCATTTTTAAAGACTCCTTTTGATTTGGAATCTGTCCAGTTATTTCAAACCATTTAAAGAATTCAATATCACATTTGATTCTTTAAGTCTTTAATCCATTTATCTTTAAAAGATAACCTTTGTTCTAAAGAATAAGTATCTACATACCATTTTCGATTGATGGTATTGTTGGGATGTAACCACTGAGCATCTAGACTTTTCCAATTTATTTCAAAGTCATCGGCTCGGATTACAGTTAATTGATCAACCGTTTCAGCAGTTGGACTTTTTGGAGTAGAAATAAAGGGTCTGTTTTGATAAATAACTTTGGGAACAGTATTATTAAAATCTACTCCCTTAAGTTTTGTATCGATTTCTTCGATACGTTCTTCATCACTCTTGCTATCCTTAGAAGCAGGTTTAGTAAAGGTCATTCTTCTACTAGAAGAAGCTTCACTAGTCGAATTTGGACTTAAGAACTTTAAGTCTATTGCTCCAGAAGGATGTTGAATGACTTGTTCAATGTATGAACTCTCAGGTTCATAAATTGGTTGGGTAATGGAGTTAAAACTCCATTCGTCTTTCGAAAGAATTTCATCCCATTGAATCATTCTAGGGACGAACGTATTACTATGTTCTTGGTTTGCTTCCATGAGCATAGTAACTCCTTTATTACTTTCGATCTTAGCTTTTGGTGCTAAAGTTGTTTTCATAAGTCTGTAATAAACTCTATATATTACAGCTATTTCTCTTGTATTAACTTTGCTGTTCATATTTTTTGTTTTTATATTAAGAGTTAATGTATCCAGGACATTCTGATCATTTATGTCAACAGAAAAGTTTGGATAACAATTAAAGTATACAGGGCCTTGGGCTAAGTTACTTTGTAAGACTCCTAACAAAGAATCATCAAAGTTAAGAAGTCTGTCATCTCTTAGTAAGAGACAGAGAGGGGTGTCTAAACCTAATCTATATAAAGGTTTGACTGCCACTCGTACTAATCCGATGTGAAGGAAATTGAATTTCTTTCTGTAATGTTGAATATCTTGTGCAACTAATAACATGATTGTTTCTATCGAGTTATTGATGGCAATAGTAGATTCACAAGTTTTGATGTTATAATTATTTATAAAATCAAACTTACCAGTATGATAGATAGTACTGTAGGATTCTCTAGGAATACTCCAATTTTGTAAATCATTTTCTATTTTGGCAATATTAGTTACCGCCAGAGATTGGTTTATATCATTCAAGATTTTGTTTTTATCAGGATTATTCATAATAATATAGTTCTACTAATACAAGTATTTATTGCTTTTAGATTTAGAAGAATATAAAATCTTCTATTTTTATAAACATACAATTTTTGTACTAAAGTTTTTAAAACTTCAGAAATTTCTTCTAAACTTTATTTTCTTGGTTCAATAAAAACAAGTTCTTTATAAATTTCAATATTGCATTCAGCACGAAATTTTTTTTTATTAATTTTTATTAATCTTTTTAGGCCTATCCATCTACCTTCATTTAAAATTCTTATTTTATGAAAAATAGGATGACGTTTCATTTGAAATAGGTTTTTCAAAATAATCAGTATTATAGGGGTATACTATCTTTAAGGAGTAAGTCTACTATCTCTGTTATCCTATCATGTAATAGTCTTCTAGATAATTCTATAATGTTCTTAACTGTATAGTGTTTACTACTTATCTTCTTCTTTACTGCAGATCTATCTTGGTAGTGTTCTAAGTTCTAAGTTATCTTGGGGGTTGGGGATTAAACGTGTTAACTGTGTCCTGTTGTGTCCTGTCTCTCACGGCACACCCTAGCCTATGGACGACGGCAGTTTAATAAGGTTTAATCAACATCCTACAAGGATCCCTCACACTATGAACATAGAACAATAGCCTAGTAAGATCAGAAGCTTTAAAGAAGATGAACAGTAAACCTATGCAGAAATGAACAGTATAGAAATGTCTAAGAGTTATAACATGAACATGATAACAAGATTTCGACGAACCCTAAAGACAGTATAATAGGTTTAGCCTAACATGTTTAACATGCCTCTGGTACCATTAAGAGGATCTTAAGTTTTATCTTTAAAGTAGATAAAATAAATGCGGAATTAAATAATAAAGACAGAAACACTTACTTGTTAAAAGCTTTATTCAAACATAACAGAACATTTTACAGTGAGGGAAAGAAAAGATAGAGAAAAACTTGGGAGATTTTCGGATGCCCTCTATTACAAAGGTTGGAGTCTTTATATAGACTTCAGATTTTTGTTAAGTTAATCTTAACCGTTTGAATGGACGATCCTAGTTTGCTGTCTGTTGCTTTACTGAAGGGTCGTCTACTGCTTTTCTGAAAAGGCAAGTACTGTGTTTGTCTTCTTGTGGTTGTCATTATCAGATGACTTCTTCTTTTTGAAGAGTCTTTTGTCTTTGTCTGGAGAATCATTATCTTCAGTTATTATTCTTCTTCTGCGTAGGCCCGGTAGGCTTGGGCTATTCCGTGTGGGTCCTCCATGTCCCCATTGTCTTGGTTTTCCGTTGAGGAAGATGGTGATACTGTGTCTAGCATAGCCTGTATTTCTACTGGGCTTGCTATTTCAATGTTTGCTAAGACTTCTAGGAGTCTCTTTTTTAATTCTGCTTGTGAACTGGTAGATCCACTCTTGCTGGTTGGTTTGGGTTTCTTGATTTCTCTTGATTCAGGAACCCATCCTTTGATTTTTGGTATTTTAACTAAATATTGAATTCGTTCGATTTGTTCTATTTCGAACATCCAACTAATAACAAAAGAAATCCTCTTTGCAAAGTAATATTTGCAAATCTTGATGTGGTTTGGTAGGGTAGAGATTTCCTGTTCTTTCTGGAATCTCTCATAATGAATATGGAAGCTTCGGGGCATTGATTGCTCTGTTCCTCCAAATGCTTTCCACCAGTCATAGAACCATCTTGGTATGACTGACTTAGCTGCTTGTTCGCTGTATTTTACGAACCATGTATGAGAACCCGGGCATAGGTACATAAAGTTATACCATGCGTCCATATAATCTTTAAAATTATATGTTTGAGGTCTGAATTGTACAGAGAGCACAATCGGGGTGTGCAAATGATCCATTCCCCATTCAAAGGGACTCATAATTTTATGAATGGTAAATCTAGAATACTTGATGCTATCAGGGTCTTTGTCATCACTGAGGGTATGTTCAAAACTGACTGATCCTGTATCTGTAAGGATAAATTCATAATACCTTCTTGATTTGAGAGGGTCACTGGTTTCAACATAGTTTCTGTTTGTATAACAGGGTCTGATCAAATCTGGTTTGTCAAAGTTTTCGTATCCTTTGTCCAATGCTATCACTTTGATTGGTGCTTTGGAGATTATTTCAAATGTTTCTTTTTCTTGAGAAACTGGTTTTTTACCTTCCTTTTTGGATGGTGTCTCTGGCTTGACTGCTTGTGCAAATGACTCTGGGGTCTTCATTTCATAATCTGAGCTGGTGAGTGTCTTACCAGTCTGGCTTGTCGAAGCTTTCGAAGAAACTTGTTGGAATGGTCCTTCTATTTTTGGAATAGTACCAAGGACTTTCATTGTAGCTGGTTTGTTTATAGTGGGAACTCTCGGATGGGTTACCATTATATTTAGAGGTGGTCTCACATGTAAGGGGGGATAAAAATCTGCTAGTGCAGAATATCTATTTTCTCTCTTTGGTGAGGCCCTGAAAGGACCCTTCTGGTTTGGTCTCATTTTTTCCCTATAGGAATTCTCTGGTTAGAAAGTCGGGTAAAGAATTTTCCTCACCTTTAATAAACTCAATTTGAAAATCAAAACTAGATAATAGTGCTTGCCATCTGGCAAAAATCTGTTTTGAAATGAGGTTTTTAACATCTTTTTGCAAAATTTCTTTAGCTGACTTACAATCAACTCTTAATAAAAATTCTTTATTAATTAAGTCATCTTGAAACTTTGTAATACATAGTACTATAGACAAAATCTCTTTTTTGACTGTGCTATAGTTTTTCTGAGCCGAATTCCAAATTCCAAAAGTGAAACAGACCAATTGTTGTGAAGAGTTTAATGAGACTCTTTGTTTAATATTACCACCATACCATTCATCAGAAGCATCAGTTTCGACTATCATGAATGCCTCAGAATTAGGAATGCCTAGACAAGGAAGTTTTTGAACAATAGATTTAACTCTTTTGACAATGTCAGTTTGCTCTTGATTCCATGGAACAGGATTCTTTCTGAGACATTTGTGTAGTGGTTCACAGATATGGAATCGCGCGGAATTCTAGGTTTTTTGCCAAAAAACACAAAAACCTAGGAACGATCATGGCGGGGCGGTGACTATGGTTCCTTAGGTCGTATTTGATGGTCCGGAAAAACTTTAGGCAAGAGGGGTCCGGCGGTTCCGGGACCACTCGGAAGGCGTAGGCTATAGCACACGAAAATATGAGAATCGCACGGAATTCTAGTTGTTTGGCCGAAAAATGCAAAAAACTAAGAACAATCATGGTGGGGCCATGACTATGGTTCCTTAGGTCGTATTTTATGGCCCGGAAAAATTTTAAGCTATCGGGGTCCGGTGGTCTGGGACCACTCGGAAGGCATGGGCTATAGCACACGAATATATGGGAATCGCGCGGAATTCTCGTTTTTTGGCCGAAAAACGCAAAAAATTAGGAACGATCATGGAAGGTCGGTGACTATGGTTACTTAAATCGTATTTGATGGCCCGGAAAAATAATAGGAGATCGGGGTCCAGGGTTCCCGGGACCACTTGGAAGGCGTGGGCTATAACACACGAAAATATGGGAATCGGGCGAAATTCTAGTTTTTTTGCCGAAAAATGCAAAAAATGAGGAACGATCATTGCGGGGCGGTGACTATGGTTCCTTAGGTCGTATTTGATGGTACGGAAAATTTTTAGGAGATCGGGGTTCAAGGGTCCCGGGACCACTTGGAAGGCGTGGGTTATAGCACACGAAAATAGGCGAATCAGGCAGAATTCTAGTTTTTTCACCGTAAAATGCATGAAATGAGGACCGATCATGGCGGGGCGGTGACTATAGTTCCTTAGGTCATATTTGATGGTCCGAAAACTTTTAGGCGATCGGGGTCCGGGAGTCTTGGGTCCCCTTGGAAGGCATGGGCTATAACACACGAAAATATGGGAATCGGGCGGAATTCTACTTTTTTGGCCATAAAATGCAAAAAATGAGGAAAGGTCATGGAGGGGCTATGACTTTGGTTCCTTAGCTCGTATTTGATGGCCCAGAAAAATTTTAGGCGATCCGGCTCCGGGGGCCCTACACATTGGGAAGGCGTGGGCTATTATAGCACATGAAAATATGGGAATCGTGCGGAATTCTAATTTTTTAGCCGGAAAATGTAAAAAATGAGGAACGATCTTGTGGGGAGGTGACTATGGCTCCTTAGGTCTTATTTGATGGCCCGAAAAAAATTTAGGTGATCCGAGTTCGGGAGGCCCGGCCCACTCGGAAGGCGTGGGTTGTAGGACACGAAAATCTGGGAATCGGGCGAAAATCTAGTTTTTTGACCGAAAAACGCAAAATATGAGGAACGATTAGGGCGGGGCGATGACTATGGTTTATTAGGTCATATTTGATGGCCTTGAAAATTTTTAGGCGATCGTGGTCTGGGGGTCCTGGGACCACTTTGAAGGCCAAAGCTATAGCACACGAAAATATGGGAATCGGGCGGAATTCTAATTTTTTGGCCGAAAAATGCAAAAATTGAGGAACGATCATGGCGGGGAGGTGACTATGGTTCCTTAGGTCGTATTTAATGGCCCAAAAATTTTTTAGACGTTCCGAGTCAGGGGGACCGGCCCACTCGGAAGGTGTGAGCTATAGCACACGAAAATATGGGAATCGGGCGGAATTCTAGTTTTTTCGCTGAAAAACGCAAACATCTAGGAAAATTCATGGCGGAACGGTGACTATGGTTCCTTAGGTCGTATTTGATGGTACGGAAAAATTTTAGGCGATCGGGGTCCGGGGGTCCCTACCCATTGGGAAGGCGTGGGCAATTATAGCACAGGAAAATATGGGAATCGGACGGAATTCTAGTTTTTAGCCGAAAAATGCAAAAAATGAGGAACGATCATTGCGGGGAGGTGACTATGGTCCTTAGGTCTTATTTGATGGCCCGAATAAAATTTAGATGATCCGAGTCCGGGGGGCCTGGCCCACTCGGAAGGCGTGGGCTATAGCACACGAAAATATGGGAATCGGGCGGAATTCTAGTTTTTTTGCCGGAAATCGCAATAAATGAGGAACGATCATGGCGGGGCAGTTACTATGGTTCCTTAGTTCGTATTTGATGGCACGGAAAAATTTTAGGCGATCGGTGTCTGGGGATCCCGGGACCACTTGGAAAGCGTTGTCTATAGCACACAAAAATATGGGAACCGGGCGGATTTCTAGTTTTTTGGCCGAAAATGCAAAAAATTAGGAAAGATCATGGCGAGGTGGTGACTATGGTTCCTAAGGTCCTATTTTATGGCCCGAAAAAACTTTAGGCGATCCGAGTACGGGGGGCTCGGTCCACTCGAAGGCGTGGGTAATAGCACACAATAATATGGTAATCGGGCGGAATTTTAGTGTTTTGGCCGAAAAACGCAAAAAATGAAGAACGATCATGGCGGGGCGGTGACTATGGTTCCTTAGGTCGTATTTGATGGTTGGAAAATTTTAGGCGATCGGGGGTCCGGGGTTCCCGGGACCACTCAGAAGGCATGGGAAAATTTAATTAAAAGATTAAGTTCTATTGAAAAGGATTATAATGATTTAAGAACAAAAGAAGATTTCCCTGGTAAAAAGGAAAAACTCGAGTTTCTAATACAATGCTCCAGAAAAACCTCTGAAGAAATTAGTTAAATAGAAACAGTCTCTACAATCAATTCCATTGATTCTGAAATCAACAGAATTACTAACGATCCAAGACATTCTAATAAAAAGAATTACTATGGAAGGGCAAAACTATTGCTGCTCCTTCTAAAAGAGCAAAACAACATAAGAAATCTTCTGAAAGGATAAAAAGACGCCATAAGCGTAAAGAAAAAAAGGAAGGAACTCCTAAGAAAAGAAGATTTAGGATTTATTATTTATGCTAGTACTAGCTTGATTTAAGGTAGTATCTGGTTTAGAGATTACTAATTTTGTTTTAAGCCTCTCTTCGATTTGTTCTAGAAGTTTATCCAAAAAATCAAATTTTTCTTCTAATTCTGGAAACTTCTCTTTAGAATATTCAGGAAGCTTAATAAGAGGATGCGTTTCAATTTTAGAAGTTGTTATAGACCTTGTAGGGATTCCTAATTTATTTGTATCTTTTAACTGATTATAGACTACATGTAATAAAATATTTGTCTAATTATTTTGCACAATAATTTTATTAATGTCTTTGTTGGTTGGTCCAATGTCAGTATGAACACTTTCTCTTTTAAAAGGGGAAGCTGTGATTACTTCGCTTTGGACTGGTAACAGAATTTCTTCTAAGGGTGGATTAACATCTTCAATTATACCTTTATTTTTGGTATACCATTTATTAACAATCATTTTTAAAGACTCCTTTTGATTTGGAATCTGTCCAGTTATTTCAAACCATTTAAAGAATTCAATATCACATTTGATTCTTTAAGTCTTTAATCCATTTATCTTTAAAAGATAACCTTTGTTCTAAAGAATAAGTATCTACATACCATTTTCGATTGATGGTATTGTTGGGATGTAACCACTGAGCATCTAGACTTTTCCAATTTATTTCAAAGTCATCGGCTCGGATTACAGTTAATTGATCAACCGTTTCAGCAGTTGGACTTTTTGGAGTAGAAATAAAGGGTCTGTTTTGATAAATAACTTTGGGAACAGTATTATTAAAATCTACTCCCTTAAGTTTTGTATCGATTTCTTCGATACGTTCTTCATCACTCTTGCTATCCTTAGAAGCAGGTTTAGTAAAGGTCATTCTTCTACTAGAAGAAGCTTCACTAGTCGAATTTGGACTTAAGAACTTTAAGTCTATTGCTCCAGAAGGATGTTGAATGACTTGTTCAATGTATGAACTCTCAGGTTCATAAATTGGTTGGGTAATGGAGTTAAAACTCCATTCGTCTTTCGAAAGAATTTCATCCCATTGAATCATTCTAGGGACGAACGTATTACTATGTTCTTGGTTTGCTTCCATGAGCATAGTAACTCCTTTATTACTTTCGATCTTAGCTTTTGGTGCTAAAGTTGTTTTCATAAGTCTGTAATAAACTCTATATATTACAGCTATTTCTCTTGTATTAACTTTGCTGTTCATATTTTTTGTTTTTATATTAAGAGTTAATGTATCCAGGACATTCTGATCATTTATGTCAACAGAAAAGTTTGGATAACAATTAAAGTATACAGGGCCTTGGGCTAAGTTACTTTGTAAGACTCCTAACAAAGAATCATCAAAGTTAAGAAGTCTGTCATCTCTTAGTAAGAGACAGAGAGGGGTGTCTAAACCTAATCTATATAAAGGTTTGACTGCCACTCGTACTAATCCGATGTGAAGGAAATTGAATTTCTTTCTGTAATGTTGAATATCTTGTGCAACTAATAACTTGATTGTTTCTATCGAGTTATTGATGGCAATAGTAGATTCACAAGTTTTGATGTTATAATTATTTATAAAATCAAACTTACCAGTATGATAGATAGTACTGTAGGATTCTCTAGGAATACTCCAATTTTGTAAATCATTTTCTATTTTGGCAATATTAGTTACCGCCAGAGATTGGTTTATATCATTCAAGATTTTGTTTTTATCAGGATTATTCATAATAATATAGTTCTACTAATACAAGTATTTATTGCTTTTAGATTTAGAAGAATATAAAATCTTCTATTTTTATAAACATACAATTTTTGTACTAAAGTTTTTAAAACTTCAGAAATTTCTTCTAAACTTTATTTTCTTGGTTCAATAAAAACAAGTTCTTTATAAATTTCAATATTGCATTCAGCACGAAATTTTTTTTATTAATTTTTATTAATCTTTTTAGGCCTATCCATCTACCTTCATTTAAAATTCTTATTTTATGAAAAATAGGATGACGTTTCATTTGAAATAGGTTTTTCAAAATAATCAGTATTATAGGGGTATACTATCTTTAAGGAGTAAGTCTACTATCTCTGTTATCCTATCATGTAATAGTCTTCTAGATAATTCTATAATGTTCTTAACTGTATAGTGTTTACTACTTATCTTCTTCTTTACTGCAGATCTATCTTGGTAGTGTTCTAAGTTCTAAGTTATCTTGGGGGTTGGGGATTAAACGTGTTAACTGTGTCCTGTTGTGTCCTGTCTCTCACGGCACACCCTAGCCTATGGACGACGGCAGTTTAATAAGGTTTAATCAACATCCTACAAGGATCCCTCACACTATGAACATAGAACAATAGCCTAGTAAGATCAGAAGCTTTAAAGAAGATGAACAGTAAACCTATGCAGAAATGAACAGTATAGAAATGTCTAAGAGTTATAACATGAACATGATAACAAGATTTCGACGAACCCTAAAGACAGTATAATAGGTTTAGCCTAACATGTTTAACATGCCTCTGGTACCATTAAGAGGATCTTAAGTTTTATCTTTAAAGTAGATAAAATAAATGCGGAATTAAATAATAAAGACAGAAACACTTACTTGTTAAAAGCTTTATTCAAACATAACAGAACATTTTACAGTGAGGGAAAGAAAAGATAGAGAAAAACTTGGGAGATTTTCGGATGCCCTCTATTACAAAGGTTGGAGTCTTTATATAGACTTCAGATTTTTGTTAAGTTAATCTTAACCGTTTGAATGGACGATCCTAGTTTGCTGTCTGTTGCTTTACTGAAGGGTCGTCTACTGCTTTTCTGAAAAGGCAAGTACTGTGTTTGTCTTCTTGTGGTTGTCATTATCAGATGACTTCTTCTTTTTGAAGAGTCTTTTGTCTTTGTCTGGAGAATCATTATCTTCAGTTATTATTCTTCTTCTGCGTAGGCCCGGTAGGCTTGGGCTATTCCGTGTGGGTCCTCCATGTCCCCATTGTCTTGGTTTTCCGTTGAGGAAGATGGTGATACTGTGTCTAGCATAGCCTGTATTTCTACTGGGCTTGCTATTTCAATGTTTGCTAAGACTTCTAGGAGTCTCTTTTTTAATTCTGCTTGTGAACTGGTAGATCCACTCTTGCTGGTTGGTTTGGGTTTCTTGATTTCTCTTGATTCAGGAACCCATCCTTTGATTTTTGGTATTTTAACTAAATATTGAATTCGTTCGATTTGTTCTATTTCGAACATCCAACTAATAACAAAAGAAATCCTCTTTGCAAAGTAATATTTGCAAATCTTGATGTGGTTTGGTAGGGTAGAGATTTCCTGTTCTTTCTGGAATCTCTCATAATGAATATGGAAGCTTCGGGGCATTGATTGCTCTGTTCCTCCAAATGCTTTCCACCAGTCATAGAACCATCTTGGTATGACTGACTTAGCTGCTTGTTCGCTGTATTTTACGTACCATGTATGAGAACCCGGGCATAGGTACATAAAGTTATACCATGCGTCCATATAATCTTTAAAATTATATGTTTGAGGTCTGAATTGTACAGAGAGCACAATCGGGGTGTGCAAATGATCCATTCCCCATTCAAAGGGACTCATAATTTTATGAATGGTAAATCTAGAATACTTGATGCTATCAGGGTCTTTGTCATCACTGAGGGTATGTTCAAAACTGACTGATCCTGTATCTGTAAGGATAAATTCATAATACCTTCTTGATTTGAGAGGGTCACTGGTTTCAACATAGTTTCTGTTTGTATAACAGGGTCTGATCAAATCTGGTTTGTCAAAGTTTTCGTATCCTTTGTCCAATGCTATCACTTTGATTGGTGCTTTGGAGATTATTTCAAATGTTTCTTTTTCTTGAGAAACTGGTTTTTTACCTTCCTTTTTGGATGGTGTCTCTGGCTTGACTGCTTGTGCAAATGACTCTGGGGTCTTCATTTCATAATCTGAGCTGGTGAGTGTCTTACCAGTCTGGCTTGTCGAAGCTTTCGAAGAAACTTGTTGGAATGGTCCTTCTATTTTTGGAATAGTACCAAGGACTTTCATTGTAGCTGGTTTGTTTATAGTGGGAACTCTCGGATGGGTTACCATTATATTTAGAGGTGGTCTCACATGTAAGGGGGGATAAAAATCTGCTAGTGCAGAATATCTATTTTCTCTCTTTGGTGAGGCCCTGAAAGGACCCTTCTGGTTTGGTCTCATTTTTTCCCTATAGGAATTCTCTGGTTAGAAAGTCGGGTAAAGAATTTTCCTCACCTTTAATAAACTCAATTTGAAAATCAAAACTAGATAATAGTGCTTGCCATCTGGCAAAAATCTGTTTTGAAATGAGGTTTTTAACATCTTTTTGCAAAATTTCTTTAGCTGACTTACAATCAACTCTTAATAAAAATTCTTTATTAATTAAGTCATCTTGAAACTTTGTAATACATAGTACTATAGACAAAATCTCTTTTTTGACTGTGCTATAGTTTTTCTGAGCCGAATTCCAAATTCCAAAAGTGAAACAGACCAATTGTTGTGAAGAGTTTAATGAGACTCTTTGTTTAATATTACCACCATACCATTCATCAGAAGCATCAGTTTCGACTATCATGAATGCCTCAGAATTAGGAATGCCTAGACAAGGAAGTTTTTGAACAATAGATTTAACTCTTTTGACAATGTCAGTTTGCTCTTGATTCCATGGAACAGGATTCTTTCTGAGACATTTGTGTAGTGGTTCACAGATATGGAATCGCGCGGAATTCTAGGTTTTTTGCCAAAAAACACAAAAACCTAGGAACGATCATGGCGGGGCGGTGACTATGGTTCCTTAGGTCGTATTTGATGGTCCGGAAAAACTTTAGGCAAGAGGGGTCCGGCGGTTCCGGGACCACTCGGAAGGCGTAGGCTATAGCACACGAAAATATGAGAATCGCACGGAATTCTAGTTGTTTGGCCGAAAAATGCAAAAAATGAGGAAGGATCATGGAGGGGCGGTTACTATGGTTCCTTAGGTCGTATTTGATAGCCTGGAAAAACATTTAGGCGATCGGGGTCCAGGGGTCCCGGGACCACTTGGAAGGCGTGGGCTATAGCACACAAAAATATTGGAATCAAGCAGAATTCTAGTTTTTTGGCCGAAAAATGCAAAACGTGAGGAACAATCACGGCGAGGAGGTGACTATGGTTCCTTTGGTCCTATTTGATGGTCCGAAAAAATTTAGGCGATCCGAGTCCGGAGGGCCCGGCCCACTCGGAAGGCGAGGGCAATAGAACACAAACATATGGTAATCCGACGGAATTCTAGTTTTTTCGTCAAAAAATGCAAAAAATGAGGAACGATCATGGCGGGGCAGTGACTATGGTTCCTTAGGTTGTATTTGATGGCCCAAAATTTTTTTAGGTGATCCGAGTCCGCGGAGCCGGCCCACTCGGAAGGCGTGGGATATAACACACGAAAATATGGGAATCGGGCGGAATTCTAGGTTTTTGGCCGAAAAACGCAAAAAACTAAGAACGATCATGGTGGGGCCGTGACTATGGTTCCTTAGGTCGTATTTTATGGCCCGGAAAATTTTTAGGCTATTGGGGTCTGGGACCACTCAGAAGGCATGGGCTATAGCACACGAAAATATGGGAATCGCGCGGAATTCTAGTTTTTTGGCCGAAAAATGCAAAAAATGAGGAACGATCATGGCAGGGGTGTGACTATGGTTCCTTAAATCGTATTTGATGGCCCGAAAAAATAATAGGCGATCGGGGTCCAGGGTTCCCGAGACCACTTGGAAGGCGTGGGCTATAACACACGAAAATATGGGAATCAGGCGGAATTCTAGTTTTTTTGCCGAAAAATGCAAAAAATGAGAAACGATCATTGTGGGGCGGTGACTATGGTTCCTTAGGTCGTATTTGATGGTACGGAAAAATTTTAGGAGATCGGGTTTCAAGGGTCCCGGGACCACTTAGAAGGCGTGGGTAATAGCACACGAAAATAAGGGAATTGGGCAGAATTCTAGTTTTTTTGCCGTAAAATGCATCAAATGAGGACTGATCATGGCAGGGCGGTGACTATGGTTCCTTAGGTCGTATTTGATGGCCCGAAAAGTTTTAGGCGATCGGGGTCCGGGAGTCCCGGGTCCACTTGGAAGGCATGGGCTATAACACAGGAAAATATGGGAATCGGGCGGAATTCTAGATTTTTGCCCATAAAATGAAAAAAATGAGGAAAGGTCATGGAGGGGCTGTGACTTTGGTTCCTTAGCTCGTATTTGATGGCCCGGAAAATTTTAAGGCGATCCGGCTCCGGGGGGCCCTACACATTGGGAAGGCGTCGGCTATTATAGCACATGAAAATATGGGAATCGTGCGGAATTCTAGTTTTTTGGCAGAAAAATGTAAAAAATAAGGAACAATCTTGGCGGGGAGGTGACTATGGTTCCTTAGGTCTTATTTGATGGCCCGAAAAAAATTTAGGTGATCCAAGTTCGGGAGGCCCGGCCCACTCGGAAGGCATGGGCTGTAGCACACGAAAATATAGGAATCGGGCGGAATTCTAGTTTTTTGGCCGAAAAACGCAAAATATGAGGAACGATCAGGGCAGGGCGATGACTATGGTTTCTTAGGTCATATTTGATGGCCTTGAAAATTTTTAGGCGATCGTGGTCTGGGGGTCCTGGGATCACTTTGAAGGCCTAAGCTATAGCACACGAAAATATGGGAATCGGGCAGAATTCTAATTTTTTGGCCGAAAAATGCAACAATTGAGGAACGTTCATGGCGGGGCGGTGACTATGGTTCCTTAGGTCGTATTTAATTGCCTGACAAAATTTTAGACATTTCAAGTCAGGGGGGACCGGCCCACTCGGAAGGTGTGAGCTATAGCACATGAAAATATGGGAATCGGGCGGAATTCTAGTTTTTTCGCTGAAAAACGCAAACAACTAGGAAAATTCATGGCGGAACGGTGACTATGGTTCCTTAGGTCGTATTTGATGGTCCGAAAAAATTTTAGGCGATCGGGGTCCGGGGGTCCCTACCCATTGGGAAGGCGTGGGCAATTATAGCACAGGAAAATATGGGAATCAGACGGAATTCTTGTTTTTTAGCCGAAAAATGTAAACAATGAGGAACGATCATGGCGGGGTGGTGACTATGGTCCTTAGGTCTTATTTGATGGCCCGAATAAAATTTAGATGATCCGAGTCCGGGGGGCCTGGCCCACTCGGAAGGCGTGGGCTATAGCACACGAAAATATGGGAATCGGGCGGAATTCTAGTTTTTTTGCCGCAAATCGCAATAAATGAGGAACGATCATGGTGGGGCAGTTACTATGGTTCCTTAGGTCGTATTTAATGGCCCGGAAAAATTTTAGGCGATCGGTGTCCGGGGATCCCGGGACCACTTGGAAAGCGTTGTCTATAGCACACAAAAATATGGGAACCGGGCGGATTTCTAGTTTTTTGGCCAAAAAATGCATAAAATTAGGAAAGATCATGGCAAGGTGTTGACTATGGTTCCTAAGGTCCTATATTATGGCCCGAAAAAACTTTAGGCGATCCGAGTACGGGAGCTCGGCCCACTCGAAGGCGTGGGCAATAGCACATAATAATATGGTAATCGGCCGAAATTCTAGTGTTTTGGCCGAAAAACGCAAAACATGAAGAACGATCATGGCGGGGCGGTGACTATGGTTCCTTATATCGTATTTGATGGCTGGAAAATTTTTAGGCGATCGGGGTCCGGGGTTCCCGGGACCACTCGGAAGGCGTGGGCTATAGCAAATGAAGATATGGAATCGCGCGGAATTCTGGGTTTTTTGCCAAAAAACACAAAAACCTAGGAACGATCATGGTGGGGCAGTGACTAAGGATCCTTAGGTCGTATTTGATGGTCCGGAAAAACTTTAGGCAATAGGGGTCCGGCGGTTCCGGGACCACTCGGAAGGCGTGGGCTATAGCACACGAAAATATGAGAATCTCGCGGAATTCAAGTTGTTTGGCCGAAAATGCAACAAATTGAGGAAGGATCATGGAGGGGCGGTTACTATGGTTCCTTAGGTCGTATTTGATAGCCTGGAAAACAATTTAGGCGATCGGGGTCCGGGGGTCCTGGGACCACTTGGAAGGCATGGGCTATATAGCACACAAAAATATTGGAATCGAGCGGAATTCTAATTTTTTGGCCGAAAAATGCAAAACATGAGGAACAATCATGGCGAGGCGGTGACTATGGTTCCTTTGGTCCTATTTGATGGTCCAAAAAAATATAGGCGATCCGAGTCCGGGGGGCCCGGACCACTCGGAAGGCGAGGGCAATAGAACACAAATATATGGTAATCCGACGGAATTCTATTTTTTTCGTCGAAAAATGCAAATAATGAGGAACGATCATGGTGGGCAGTGACTATGGTTCCTTAGGTTGTATTTGATGGCCCGAAATTTTTTTAGGTGATCCGAGTCCGCGGGGCCGGCCCACTCGGAAGGCGTGGGATATAACGCACGAAAATATGGGAATCGGGCGGAATTCTAGGTTTTTGGCCGAAAAACGCAAAAAACTATGAACGATCATGGTGGGGCCGTGACTATGGTTCCTTAGGTCGTATTTAATGGCCCGGAAAAATTTTAGGCTATCGGGGTCCGGGGGTCTGGGACCACTCGGAAGGCATGGGCTATAGCACACGAAAATATGGGAATCGCGCGGAATTCTAGTTTTTTGGCCAAAAAACGCAAAAAAATGAGATACGATCATGGCAGGGCGGTGACTATGGTTCCTTAAATCGTATTTAATGGCCCGGAAAATAATAGGCGATCGGGTTCCAGGGTTCCCGGGACCACTTGGAAGGCGTGGGCAATAACACACGAAAATATGGGAATCGGGCGGAATTCTAGTTTTTTCGCCGAAAAATGCAAAAAATGAGGAACGATCATTGCGGGGCGGTGACTATGGTTCCTTAGGTCGTATTTGATGGTACGGAAAAATTTTAGGAGATCGGGGTTTAAGGGTCCCGGGACCACTTGGAAGGCGTGGGTTATAGCACACGAAAATAAGGGAATCGGGCAGAATTCTAGTTTTTTCGCCGTAAAATGCATGAAATGAGGACCGATCATGGCAGGGCGGTGACTATGGTTCCTTAGGTCGTATTTGATGGCCCGCAAAATTTTAGGCGATCGGGGTCCGGGAGTCCCGGGTCCACTTGGAAGGCATGGGCTATAAAACACGAAAATATGGGAATCGGGCGGAATTCTAGTTTTTTGGCCATAAAATGCAAAAAATGAGGAAAGGTCATGGAGGGGCTGTGACTTTGGTTCCTTAGCTCGTATTTTATGGCTCGGAAAAATTTTAGGCTATCCGGCTCTGGGGGGCCCTACACATTGGGAAGGCGTGGGCTATTATAACACATGAAAATATGGGAATCATGCGGAATTCTAGTTTTTTAGCCGAAAAATGTAAAAGATGAGGAACAATCTTGGCGGGGAGGTGACTATGGTTTCTTAGGTCTTATTTGATGGCCCGAAAAAAATTTAGGTGATCCGAGTTCGGGAGGCAGGGCCCACTCGGAAGGCGTGGGCTGTAGCACACGAAAATATGGGAATCGGGAGGAATTCTAGTTTTTTGGCCGAAAAATGCAAAATATGAGGAATGATCAGGGCGGGGCGTTGACTATGGTTTCTTAGGTCATATTCGATGGCCTTGAAAATTTTTAGGCGATCGTGGTCTGGGGGTCCTGGGACCACTTTGAAGGCCTAAGCTATAGCACACGAAAATATGGGAATCGGGCGGAATTCTAATTTTTTGGCCGAAAAATGCAAAAATTGAGGAACGATCATGGCGGGGCGGTGACTATGGTTCCTTAGGTCGTATTTAATGGCCTGGAAAAATTTTAGACTTTCCGAGTCAGGGGGGACCAGCCCACTCAGAAGGTGTGAGCTACAGCACACGAAAATTTGGGAATCTGGCGGAATTCTAATTTTTTCGCTGAGAAACGCAAACAACTAGGAAAATTCATGGCGGAACGGTGACTATGGTTCCTTAGGTCGTATTTGACGGTCCGAAAAAATTTTAGGCGATCGGGGTCCGGGGGTGCCTACCCATTGGGAAAGCATGGGCAATTATAGCACAGGAAAATATGGGAATCGGACGGAATTCTAGTTTTTTAGCCGAAAAATGCAAATAAAGAGGAACGATCATGGCGGGGAGGTGACTATGGTCCTTAGGTCTTATTTGATGGCCCGAATAAAATTTAGATGATCCGAGTCCGGGGGGCCTGGCCCACTCGGAAGGCGTGGGCTATAGCACACGAAAAGATGGGAATCAGACGAAATTCTAGTTTTTTTGCCGGAAATCGCAATAAATGAGGAACGATCATGGCGGGGCGGTGACTATGGTTCCTTAGGTCGTATTTGATGGTCCAGAAAAACTTTAGGCGATAGGGGTTCGGGGGTCTAGGACCTCTCGGAAGGCGTGGGCTATAGCACACGAAAATATGGGAATCGCGCGGAATTCTAGTTTTTTGGCCAAAACACGCAAAGAATGAGGAACGATCATGGCAGGGCGGTGACTATGGTTCCTTAAATCATATTTTATGGCCCGTAAAAATATTAGGCGATCGGGGTCCGGGGTTCCCGGGACCACTTGGAAGGCAAGGGCTATAACACACAAAAATATGGGAATCGGGCGGAATTCTAGTTTTTTTGCCGAAAAATGCAAAAAATGAGGAACGATCATTGCGGGGTGGTGACTATGGTTCCTTAGGTTGTATTTGATGGCCAGAAAAAATTTTAGGCGATCCGAGTCCGGAAGGCCCGGCCCACTCGGAAGACGTGGACAATAGCACACGAAAATATGGGAATCACGCAGAATTCTAGTTTTTTACCTGAAAAATGCAAAAATGGGGAACGATCATGGCGGGGCGGTTATTATGGTTCCTTGGGTCGTATTTGATATCCCGGAAAAATTTTAGGCGATCGGGGTCCGGGGGTACCGGGACCACTTGGAAGGCGTGAGCTAGCACACGAAAATATGGGAATCGGGCGGAATTCTAGTTTTTTTGGCGAAAAATGCAAAATATTAGCAATGATCATGGCGGGGTGGTGACTATGGTTCCTTAGGTCGTATTTGATGGCCCGGAAAAATTTTAGGCGATCCGAGTCTGGTAGGCCCGGCCCACTCGGAAGGCTTGGGCAATAACACACGAAAATATGGGAATCGGGCGGAATTCTAGTTTTTTGGACGTAAAATGCAAAAAATGAGGACCTATCATGGTGGGGAAGTGACTATGGTTCCTTAGGTCGTACGTGATGGCCCGGAAAAATATTAGGCGACCGGGGTCCGAGGTTCCCAGGACCACTTGGAAGGCGTGGGCTGTACCACACAAAAATATGGGAATCGAGCGGAATTCTAGGTTTTTGGCCTAAAAATGCAAAAAATGAGGAACGATCATGGCGGGGCGGTGAATATGGTTCCTTAGGTCGTATTTGATGGCCCGGAAAAATTTTAGGCGATCCGAGTCCTGGAGGCCCGACCCACTCGGAAGGCGTGGGCAATAGTAGACGAAAATATGGGAATCACGCGGAATTCTAGTTTTTTGGCAGAAAAACGCAAAAAATGAGGAACGATCATGGCGGGGTGGTTACTATGGTTCCTTGGGTCGTAGTTTATGGCCCGAAAAATTTTTGGCGATCGGGGTCCGGGGTCCCGGGACCACTTGGAAGACGTGTGCTATAACACACGAAAATATGGGAATCGGGCAGAATTCTAGTTTGTTTGCCGAAAATTGCAAAAAATGAGGAACGATCATGGCGTAACCGTGACTATGGTTCCTTAGGTCATATTTGATGGCCCGGAAAAAGTTTAGGCGATCCGAGTCCGGGAGACCCGGCCCACTCGGAAGGTGTGGGCTATAGCACACGAAAATATGGGAATCGGGCGAAATTCTAGTTTTTTGGCTGAAAAACACAAAATAAGAGGAACGATCATGGCGGGGCGGTGACTATGGTTTCTTAGGTCGCATTGGATGGTCCGGAAAAATTTTAGGCGATCGGGGTCCGGGATTCCCTACCCATTGGGAAGGCGTGAGCAATTATAGCACACGAAAATATGGAAATCGTACGGAATTCTAGTTTTTTAGCCGAAAAATGCAAACAATGAGGAACGATCATGGAGTGGAGGTGAATATGGTTCCTTAGGTCTTATTTGATGACCCGAATAAAATTTAGATGATCCGAGTCCGGGGGCCCGGCCCACTCGGAAGGTGTGGGCTATAGCACACGAAAATATGGGAATCGGGCGGAATTCTAGTTTTTTTGTCGGAAATCGCAATAAGTGAGGAACGTACATGGCGGGGCAGTTCCTATGGTTCCTTAGGTCGTATTTGATGGCCCGGAAAAATTTTAGGCGATCGGGGTCCGGGGATCCCGGGACCACTTGGAAAGCGTGGGCTATATCACACAAAAATATGGGAACCGGGCGGAATTCTAATTTTTTGGCCGAAAAATGCGGAAAATGAGGAACGATCATGGCGAGGTGGTGACTATGGTTCCTTAGGTCCTATTTTATGGCCCGAAAAAACTTTAGGCGATCCGAGTACGGGGGGCTCGGCCCACTCGGAAGGCGTGGGCAATAGCACACAATAATATGGTAATCGGGCGGAATTCTATTGTTTTGGCCAAAAAATGCAAAAAATGAGGAACGATCATGGCGGGGCAGTGACTATGGTTCCTTAGGTTGTATTTCATTGCCCGAAAATCTTTTAGGTGATCCGAGTCTGGGGGGCCGGCCCACTCGGAAGGCGTGGGATAGAACACTCGAAAATATGGGAATCGGGCAAAATTCTAGGTTTTTGGCCGAAAAACGCAAAAAATGAAGAACGATCATGGAGGGGCGGTGACTATGGTTCCTTAGGTCGTATTTGATGGTCCAGAAAAACTTTAGGCGATAGGGGTCCGGGGTTCTGGGAGCACTCGGAAGGCGTGGGCTATAGCACACGAAAATATGGGAATCGCGCGGAATTCTAGTTTTTTTGCCGAACAATGTAAAACATGAGGAACGATCATGGCAGGGTGGTGACTATGGTTCCTTAAATCATATTTTATGGCCCGTAAAAATATTAGGCGATCGGGGTCCGGGGTTCCCGGGACCACTTGGAAGGCGTGGGCTATAACACTCAAAAATATGGGAATCGGGCGGAATTCTAGTTTTTTTGCCGAAAAATACAAAAAATGAGGAACGATAATTGCGGGGTGGTGACTATGGTTCCTTATGTCATATTTGACGGCCCGAAAAGTTTTTAGGCGATCCGAGTCCGGAAGGCCCGGCCCACTCGGAAGATGTGGGCAATAGCACACGAAAATATGGGAATCACGCGGAATTCTAGTTTTTTGGCCGAAAAACGCAAAAATGGGGAACGATCATGGCGGGGCGGTTATTATGGTTCCTTAGGTCGTATTTGATGGCCCGAAAAAATTTTAGGCGATCCGAGTCCGTAAGGCTAGGCCCACTCGGAAGACGTGGGCAATAGCACACGAAAATATGGGAATCACGCGGAATTCTAGTTTTTTGGCAGAAAAACGCAAAAATGGGGAATGATCATGGCGGGGCGGTTATTATGGTTCCTTGGGTCGTATTTGATGGCCCCGAAAATTTTTAGGCGATCGGGGTCCGGAGATACTGGGACCACTTGGAAGGCGTGAGCTATAGCACACGAAAATATGGGAATCGGGCGGAATTCTAGTTTTTTGGCAGAAAAATGCAAAATATTAGCAACGATCATGGCGGGGGGTGACTATGATTCCTTAGGTCGTATTTGATGGCCCGGAAAAATTTTAGGCGATCCGAGTCTGGTAGGCCTAGCCCACTCGAAAGGCTTGGGCAATAACACTCGAAAATATGGGAATCGGGCGGAATTCTAGTTTTTTGGACGTAAAATGCAAAAAATGAGGACCGATCATGGTGGGGTGGTGACTATAGTTCCTTAGGTCGTATTTGATGGCCTAGAAATATATTAGGCGACCGGGGTCCGAGGTTCTCGGGACCACTTGGAAGGCGTGGGCTGTCGCACACAAAAATATGGGAATGGAGCGGAATTCTAGGTTTTTGGCCGAAAAATGCAAAAAATGAGGAACGATCATGGCGGGGCGGTGAATATGGTTCCTTAGGTCGTATTTGATGGCCCGGAAAAATTTTAGGCGATCCGAGTCCTTGAGGCCCGACCCACTCGGAAGGCGTGGTCAATAGTAGACGAAAATATGGGAATCACGCGGAATTCTAGTTTTTTGGCAGAAAAACGCAAAAAATGAGGAACGATCATGGCGGGGTGGTTACTATGGTTCCTTGGGTCGTATTTTATGGCCCAAAAAATTTTTAGGCGATCGGGGTCCGGGGTCCCGGGACCACTTGGAAGGCGTGTGCTATAACACACGAAAATATGGGAATCGGGCAGAATTCTAGTTTTTTGGCTGAAAATTGCAAAACATGAGGAACGATCATGGCGGAACGGTGACTATGGTTCCTTAGGTCATATTTGATGGCCCGGAAAAAGTTTAGGCGATCCGAGTCCGGGAGACCCGGCCCACTCGGAAGGCGTGGGCTATAGCACACGAAAATATGGGAATCGGGTAGAATTCTAGTTTTTTGGCCGAAAAACACAAAATATGAGGAACGATCATGGCGGGGCGGTGACTATGGTTTCTTAGGTCGTATTTGATGGTCCGGAAAAATTTTAGGCAATTGGGGTCCGGGATTCCCTACCCATTGGGAAGGCGTGGGCAATTATAGCACACGAAAATATGGGAATCGTACGGAATTCTAGTTTTTTAGCCGAAAAATGCAAACAATGAGGAACGATCATGGCGGGGAGGTGAATATGGTTCCTTAGGTATTATTTGATGGCCCGAATAAAATTTAGATGATCCGAGTCCGGGGGGCCCGGCCCATTCGGAAGGTGTGGGTTAGAGCACACGAAAATATGGGAATCGGGCGGAATTCTAGTTTTTTTGCCGGAAATCGCAATAAGTGAGGAACGATCATGGCGGGGCAGTTCCTATGGTTCCTTAGGTCGTATTTGATGGCACGGAAAAATTTTAGGCGATCGGGGTCCGGGGATCCCGGGACCACTTGGAAAGCGTGGGCTATAGCACACAAAAATATGGGAACCGGGCGGAATTCTACTTTTTTGGCCGAAAAATGCAAAAAATGAAGAACGATCATGGCGAGGTGGTGACTATGGTTCCTTAGGTCCTATTTTATGGCCCGAAAAAACTTTAGGCAATCCGAGTACGGGGGGCTCGGCCCACTCGGAAGGCGTGGGCAATAGCACACAATAATACGGTAATCGGGCGGAATTCTAGTTTTTGGCCGAAAATAAGTGAGGAACGATCATGGCGAGGCAGTGACTATGGTTCCATAGGATGTATTTGATTGCCCGAAAATTTTTTAGGTGATCCGAGTCCGGGGGGTAGGCCCACTCGAAAGGCGTGGGATATAACACTCGAAAATATGGGAATCGGGCAAAATTATAGGTTTTTGGCCGAAAAACGCAAAAAATGAAAAACGATCATGGAGGGGCGGTGACTATGGTTCCTTAGGTCGTATTTGATGGTCCGGAAAAACTTTAGGCGATAGGGGTCTGGGGGTCTGGGACCACTCGGAACGCGTGGGCTATAGCACACGAAAATATGGGAATCGCGCGGAATTCTAGTTTTTTGGCCGAAAAATGCAAATAATGAGGAACGATCATGGAAGGGCGGTGACTATGGTTTCTTAAATCATATTTTATGGCCCGTAAAAATATTAGGCGATCGGGGTCCGGGGTTCCCGGGACCACTTGGAAGGCGTGGGCTATAACACACGAAAATATGGGAATCGGGTGGAATTCTAGTTTTTTGGCCGAAAAATGCAAAAAATGAGGAACGATCATTGCAAGGCGGTGACTATGGTTCCTTAGGTCGTATTTAACGGCCCGAAAAAATTTTAGGCGATCTGAGTCCGTAAGGCCCGGCCCACTCGGAAGACGTGCGCAATAGCACACGAAAATATGGGAATCACGAGGAATTCTAGTTTTTTGGCAGAAAAACGCAAAAATGGGGAACGATCATGGCGGGGCGGTTATTATGGTTCCTTGGGTCGTATTTGATGGCCCCGAAAAATTTTAGGCGATCGGGGTCCGGGGGTACCGGGACCACTTGGAAGGCGTGAGCTATAGCACACGAAAATATGGGAATCGGGCGGAATTCTAGTTTTTTGGCCGAAAAATGCAAAATATTAGCAACGATCATGGTGGGGCGGTGACTATGGTTCCTTAGGTCGTATTTGATGGCCCGGAAAAATTTTAGGCGATCCGAGTCTGGTAGGCCTGGCCCACTCGGAAGGCTTGGGCAATAATACACGAAAATATGGGAATCGGGCGGAATTCTAGTTTTTTGGACATAAAATGCAAAAAATGAGGACCGATTATGGTGGGGCGGTGACTATGGTTCCTTAGGTCGTATTTGATGGCCTAGAAAAATATTAGGCGACTGGGGTCCGCGGTTCCCGGGACCACTTGGAAGGCGTGGGCTGTTGCACACAAAAATATGGGAATCGAGCGGAATTCTAGGTTTTTGGCCGAAAAATGCAAAAAATGAGGAACGATCATGGCAGGGCGGTGAATATGGTTCCTTAGGTCGTATTTGATGTCCCGGAAAAATTTTAGGCGATCCGAGTCCTGGGGGTCCCGGGACCATTTGGAAGGCGTGTGCTATAACACACGAAAATATGGGAATCGGGCAGAATTCTAGTGTTTTGGCCGAAAACTGCATAAAATGAGGAACGATCATGGCACGGTGGTGAATATGGTTCCTTAGGTCGTATTTGATGGCCCGAAAAAATTTTAGGCCATCGGGGTCCGGGGATCCCGGGACCACTTGGAAAGCGTGGGCTATAGCACACAAAAATATGGGAACTGGGCTGAATTCTTTTTTTTTGGCCGAAAAATGCGAAAAATGAGGAACGATCATGGCGAGGTGGTGACTATGGTTCCTTATGTCCTATTTTATGGGCCGAAAAAACTTTAGGCAATCCGAGTACGGGGGGCTCGGCCCACTCGGAAGGCGTGGGCAATAGCACACAATAATATGGTAATCGGGCGGAATTCTAGGGTTTTGGCCGAACACTGCATAAAATGAGGAACGATCATGGTGGGGCGGTGACTATGGTTCCTTAGGTCATATTTGATGGTCCGGAAGAACTTTAGGCGATAGGGGTCCGTGGGTCTGGGACCACTCGGAAGGCGTGGGCTATAGCACACGAAAATATGGGAATCGCGCGGAATTCTATTTTTTGGCCGAAAAACGCAAAAAATGAGGAACGGTCATGGCATGGCGGTGACTATGGTTCCTTAAATCATATTTTATGGTCCATAAAAATATTAGGCGACCGGGTTCCGGGGTTCCCGGGACCACTTGAAAGGCGTGGGCTATAACACACGAAAATATGGGAATCGGGCGGAATACTAGTGTTTTGGCTGAAAATTGCAAAACATGAGGAACGATCATTGTGGGGCGGTGACTATGGTTCCTTAGGTCTTATTTGACGGCCCGAAAATTTTTTAGGCGATCCGAGTACGGAAGGCCCGGCCCACTCAGAAGACGTGGGCTATTTAGCACACGAAAATATGGGAATCACGCGGAATTCTAGTTTTTTGGCCGAACAACCCAAAAATGGGGAACGATCATGGCGGGGCGGTTATTATGGTTCCTTGGGTCGTATTTGATGGCCCGAAAATTTTTTAGGCGATCGGGGTCCGGGGGTACCGGGACCACTTGGAAGGCGTGAGCTATAGCACACGAAAATATGTGAATCGGGCAGAATTCTAGTGTTTTGGCCGAAAAATGCAAAATATTAGCAACGATCATGGCGGAGCGGTGACTATGGTTCCTTAGGTTGTATTTGATGGCCCGAAAAAATTTTAGGCGATCCGAGTCTGGTAGGCCCGGCCCACTCAGAAGGCTTGGGCAATAACATACGAAAATATGGGAATCGGGAGGAATTCTAGTTTTTTGGACGTAAAATGCAAAAAATGAGGAACGATCATGGCGAGGTGGTGACTATGGTTCCTTAGGTCCTATTTTATGGCCCGAAAAAACATTAGGCGATCCGACTACAGGGGTCTCGGCCCACTCGGAAGGCGTGGGCAATAGCACACAATAATATGGTAATCGGGCGGAATTCTAGGGTTTATGCCGAAAACTGCATAAAATGAGGAACGATCATGGTGGGGCGGTGGCTATGGTTCCTTAGGTCGTATTTGATGGTCCGGAAAAAATTTAGGCGATAGGGGACCGGGGGACTGGGACCACTCGGAGGCGTGGGCTATAGCACACGAAAATATGGGAATCGCGCGGAATTCTAGTTTTTTGGCCGAAAACGCAAAAAAAGAGAAACGATCATGGCAAGGCGGTGACTATGGTTCCTTAGGTCGTATTTGATGGCCCATTAAATTATTAGGCGATCGGGGTCCGGGGTTCCCGGGACCACTTGGAAGGTGAGGGCTGTAGCACACAAAAATATGAGAATCGAGCAGAATTCTAGGTCATATTTGATGTCCTGGAAAAATTTTATGCGATCTGAGTCCTGGAGGCCCGGCCCACTCGGAAGGCGTGGGCAATAGTAGACGAAAATATGGGAATCACGCGGAATTCTAGTTTTTTGTCGGAAATCGCAATAAATGAGGAACAATCATGGCGGGGCAGTTCCTATGGTTCCTTAGGTCGTATTTGATGGCCTGGAAAAATTTTAGGCGATCGGGGTCCGGGGATCCCGGGACCACTTGGAAAGCGTGGGCTATAGCACACAAAAATATTGGAACCGGGCGGAATTCTAGTTTTTTGGCCGAAAAATGCGAAAAATGAGGAACGATTATGTCGAGGTAGTGACTATGGTTCCTTAGGTCCTATTTTATGGCCCGAAAAAACTTGAGGCGATCCGAGTACGGGGCGCTCGGCCCACTCGGAAGGCGTGGGCAATAGCACACAATAATATGGTAATCGGGCGCAATTCTAGTGTTTTGGCCGAAAAATGCAAAAAATGAGGAACGATCATGGCGGGGCAGTGACTATAGTTCCTTAGTGTATTTGATTGCCCGAAAATGTTTTAGGTGATCCGAGTCCGGGGGGCCGGCCAACTCGGAAGGCGTAGGATATAACACTCGAAAATATGGGAATCGGGCGAAATTCTAGGTTTTTGGCCGAAAAACGCAAAAAATGAAGAACGATCATGGAGGGGCGGTGACTATGGTTCCTTAGGTCGTATTTGATGGTCTGGAAAAACTTTAGGCGATAGGATTCCGGGAGTCTGGGAGCACTCGGAAGGCGTGGGCTATAGCACACGAAAATATGGGAATCGCGCGGAATTCTAGTTTTTTGGCCGAAAAATGCAAAAAATGAGGAACGATCATGGCAGGGCGGTGACTATGGTTCCTTAAATAATATTTTATGGCCCGTAAAAATATTAGGCGATAGGGGACCGGGGGTCTGGGACCACTCGGAAGGCGTGGGCTATAACACACGAAAATATGGGAATCGTACGGAATTCTAGTTTTTTAGCCGAAAAATGCAAACAATGAGGAACGATCATGGCGGGGAGGTGAATATGGTTCCTTAGGTCTTATTTGATGGCCCGAATAAAATTTAGATGATCCGAGTCCGGGGGGCCCGGCCCACTCGGAAGGTGTGGGCTATAGCACACGAAAATATGGGAATCGGGCGGAATTCTAGTTTTATTGCCGGAAATCGCAATAAGTGAGGAACGATCATGGCGGGGCAGTTCCTATGGTTCCTTAGGTCATATTTGATGGCCCGGAAAATTTTTAGGCGATCGGGGTCCGGGGATCCCGGGACCACTTGGAAAGCGTGGGCTAGCACACAAAAATATGGGAACCGGGCGGAATTCTAGTTTTTTGACCGAAAAATGCAAAAAATGAGGAACGATTATGGCGAGGTAGTGACTATGGTTCCTTAGGTCCTATTTTATGGCCCGAAAAAACTTTAGGCAATCCGAGTAGGTGGGGCTCGGCCCACTCGGAAGGCGTGGGCAATAGCACACAATAATATGGTAATCAGGCGGAATTCTAGTGTTTTGGCCGAAAAATGCAAAAAATGAGGAACGATCATGGCGGGGCAGTGACTATAGTTCCTTAGTGTATTTGATTGCCCGAAAATGTTTTAGGTGATCCGAGTCCGGGGGGCCGGCCAACTCGGAAGGCGTGGGATATAACACTCGAAAATATGGGAATCGGGCGAAATTCTAGGTTTTTGGCCGAAAAACGCAAAAAATGAAGAACGATCATGGAGGGGCGGTGACTATGGTTCCTTAGGTCGTATTTGATGGTCCGGAAAATCTTTAGGCGATAGGGGTCCGGGGGTCTGGGAGCACTCGGAAGGCGTGGGCTATAGCACACGAAAATATGGGAATCGCGCGGAATTCTAGTTTTTTGGCCGAAAAACGCAAAAAAAGAGAAACGATCATGGCGAGGTGGTGACTATGGTTCCTTAGATCCTATTTTATGGCCCGTAAAAATATTAGGCGATCCGATTACGGGGGGCTCGGCCCACTCGGAAGGCGTGGGCAATAGCACACAATAATATGGTAATCGGGCGGAATTCTAGTGTTTTGGCCAAAAAATGCAAAAAATGAGGAACGATCATGGCGGGGCAGTGACTATGGTTCCTTAGTGTAATTGATTGCCCGAAAATCTTTTAGGTGATCCGAGTCCGGGGGCAGGCCCACTTGGAAGGCGTGGGATATAACACTCGAAAATATGGGAATCGGGCGAAATTCTAGGTTTTTGGCCGAAAAACGCAAAAAATGAAAAACGATCATGGAGGGGCGGTGACTATGGTTCCTTAGGTCGTATTTGATGGTCCGGAAAAACTTTAGGCGATAGGGGTCCGGGGGTCTGGGAGCACTCGGAAGGCGTGGGCTATAGCACACGAAAATATGGGAATCGCGCGGAATTCTAGTTTTTTGGCCGAAAAATGCAAAAAATGAGGAACGATCATGGCAGGGCGGTGACTATGGTTCCTTAAATCATATTTTATGGCCCGTAAAAATATTAGGCGATAGGGGTCCGGGGGTCTGGGACCACTCGGAAGGCGTGGGCTATAACACACGAAAATATGAGAATCGTACGGAATTCTAGTTTTTTAGCCGAAAAATGCAAACAATGAGGAACGATCATGGCGGGGAGGTGAATATGGTTCCTTAGGTCTTATTTGATGGCCCGAATAAAATTTAGATGATCCGAGTCCGGGGGCCCCGGCCCACTCGGAAGGTGTGGGCTATAGCACATGAAAATATGGGAATCGGGCGGAATTCTAGTTTTATTGCCGGAAATCGCAATAAGTGAGGAACGATCATGGCGGGGCAGTTCCTATGGTTCCTTAGGTCATATTTGATGTCCCGGAAAAATTTTAGGCGATCGGGGTTCGGGGATCCCGGGACCACTTGGAAAGCGTGGGCTATAGCACACAAAAATATGGGAACCGGGCGGAATTCTAGTTTTTTGGTCGAAAAATGCGAAAAATGAGGAACGGTTATGACGAGGTAGTGACTATGGTTCCTTAGGTCCTATTTTATGGCCTGAAAAAACTTCAGGCGATCCGAGTACGGGGGGCTCGGCCCACTCGGAAGGCGTGGGCAATAACACACAATAATATTGTAATCGGGCGGAATTCTAGTGTTTTGGCCGAAAAATACAAACAATGAGGAACGATCATGGCGGAGAGGTGAATATGGTTCCTTACTTCTTATTTGATGGCCCGAATAAAATTTATATCATCCGAGTCCGGGAGACCCGGCCTACTCGGAAGGCGTGGGCAATAGCATACGAAAATATGGGAATCACGCGGAATTTTAGTTTTTTGGCCGAAAAACGCAAAAATGGGGAACGATCATGGCGGGGAGGTTATTATGGTTCCTTGGGTCATATTTGATGGCCTGGAAAAATTTTAGGCTATCGGGGTCCGGGGGTACCGGGACCACTTGGAAGGCGTGAGCTATAGTACACGAAAATATGGGAATCAGGCAGAATTCTAGTTTTTTGGCCGAAAAATGTAAAATATTAGCAACGATCATGGCGGGGAGGTGACTATGGTTCCTTAGGTCATATTTGATAGCCCTAAAAATTTTTAGGCGATCCGAGTCTGGTAGGCCTGGCCTACTCGGAAGGCTTGGGCAATAACACTCGAAAATATGGGAATCGGGCGGAATTCTAGTTTTTTGGACGTAAAATGCAAAAAATGAGGACCGATCATGGTGGGGCGGTGACTATGGTTCCTTAGATCTTATTTGATGGCCCAGAAAAATATTAGGCGACCGGGGTCCAAGGTTCCCGGGACCACTTGGAAGGTGTGGGCTGTAGCACACAAAAATATGGGAATCGAGCGGAATTCTAGGTTTTTGGCCGAAAAATGCAAAAAATGAGGAACGATCATGGCAGGGCGGTGAATATGGTTCCTTAGGTCATATTTGATGGCCTGGAAAATTATTAGGCGATCCGAGTCCTGGAGGCCCGACCCACTCGGAAGGCGTGGGCAATAGTAGACGAAAATATGGGAATCACGTGGAATTCTAGTTTTTTCGCAGAAAAACGCAAAAAATGAGGAACGATCATGGCGGGGTGGTTACTATGGTTCCTTGGGTCGTAGTTTATGGCCCGAAAAAGTTTTAGGCGATCGGGGTCCGGGGTCCCGGGACAACTTGGAAGGCGTGTGCTATAACACACGAAAATATGGGAATCGGGCAGAATTCTAGTTTTTTGGCCGAAAATTGCAAAAAATGAGGAACGATTATGGCGGAACGGTGACTATGGTTCCTTAGGTCGTATTTGATGGCCCGGAAAAAGTTTAGGTTATCCGATTCCGGGAGACCCGGCCCACTCGGAAGGCGTGGGCTATAGCACACGAAAATATGGGAATCGGGCGAAATTCTAGTTTTTTAGCCGAAAAACACAAAATATGAGGAAGGATCATGGCGGGGCGGTGACTATGGTTTCTTAGGTCGTATTTGATGGTCCGGAAAATTTTTAGGCGATCGGGGTCCAGGATTCCCTACCCATTGTGAGGGCGTGGGCAATTATAGCACACGAAAATATGGGAATCGTACGGAATTCTAGGTTTTTAGCCGAAAAATGCAAACAATGAGGAACGATCATGGCGGGGAGGTGAATATGGTTCCTTACTTCTTATTTGATGGCTCGAATAAAATTTAGATGATCCGAGTCCGAGGGGCCCGACCCACTCGGAAGGTGTGGGCTATAGCACACGAAAATATGGGAATCGGGCGGAATTCTAGTTGTTTTGCCGTAAATCGCAATAAGTGAGGAACGATCATGGCGGGGCAGTTCCTATGGTTCCTTAGGTCGTATTTGATGGTCCGGAAAAACTTTAGGCGATAGGGGTCCGGGGGTCTGGGAGCACTCGGAAGGCGTGGGCTATAGCAAACGAAAATATGGGAATCGCGCGGAATTCTAGTTTTTTGGCCGAAAAGCGCAAAAAAAGAGAAACGATCATGGCGAGGTGGTGACTATGGTTCCTTAGATCCTATTTTATGGCCCGTAAAAATATTAGGCGATCCGATTACGGGGGGCTCGGCCCACTCGGAAGGCGTGGGCAATAGCACACAATAATATGGTAATCGGGCGGAATTCTAGTGTTTTGGCCGAAAAATGCAAAAAATGAGGAACGATCATGGCGGGGCAGTGACTATGGTTCCTTAGTGTAATTGATTGCCCGAAAATCTTTTAGGTGATCCGAGTCCGGGGGGCCGGCCCACTCGGAAGGCGTGGGATATAACACTCGAAAATATGGGAATCGGGCGAAATTCTAGGTTTTTGGCCGAAAAACGCAAAAAATGAAGAACGATCATGGAGGGGCGGTGACTATGGTTCCTTAGGTCGTATTTGATGGTCCGGAAAAACTTTAGGCGATAGGGGTCCGGGGGTCTGGGAGCACTCGGAAGGCGTGGGCTATAGCACACGAAAATATGGGAATCGCGCGGAATTCTAGTTTTTTGGCCGAAAAATGCAAAAAATGAGGAACGATCATGGCAGGGCGGTGACTATGGTTCCTTAAATCATATTTTATGGCCCGTAAAAATATTAGGCGATAGGGGTCCGGGGGTCTAGGACCACTCGGAAGGCGTGGGCTATAACACACGAAAATAAGGGAATCGGGCGAAATTCAAGTTTTTTGGCCGAAAAATGCAAAAAATGAGGAACGATCATTGCGGGGTGGTGACTATGGTTCCTTAGGTCGTATTTGACGGCCCGAAAAATTTTTAGGCGATCCGAGTCCGGGAGACCCGACCCACTCGGAAGGCGTGGGCAATAGCATACGAAAATATGGGAATCACGCGGAATTTTAGTTTTTTGGCCGAAAAACGCAAAAATGGGGAACGATCATGGCGGGGAGGTTATTATGGTTCCTTGGGTCATATTTGAGGGCCCGGAAAAATTTTAGGCGATCGGGGTCCGGGGGTACCGGGACCACTTGGAAGGCGTGAGCTATAGTACACGAAAATATGGGAATCAGGCGGAATTTTAGTTTTTTGGCCGAAAAATGTAAAATATTAGCAACGATCATGGCGGGGAGGTGACTATGGTTCCTTAGGTCGTATTTGATGGCCCGAAAATTTTTTAGGCGATCCGAGTCTGGTAGGCCCGGCCCACTCGGAAGGCTTGGGCAATAACACACGAAATTATGGGAATCGGGCGGAATTCTAGTTTTTTGGACGTAAAATGTAAAAAATGAGGACCGATCATGGTGGGGCGGTGACTATGGTTCCTTAGATCGTATTTGATGGCCCAGAAAAATATTAGGCGACCGGGGTCCAAGGTTCCCGGGACCACTTGGAAGGCGTGGGCTGTAGCACACAAAAATATGGGAATCGAGCGGAATTCTAGGTTTTTGGCCGAAAAATGCAAAAAATGAGGAACGATCATGGCGGGGCGGTGAATATGGTTCCTTAGGTCGTATTTGATGGCCCGGAAAAATTTTAGGCGATCCGAGTCCTGGAGGCCTGACCCACTCGGAAGGCGTGGGCAATAGTAGACGAAAATATGGGAATCACGCGGAATTCTAGTTTTTTCGCAGAAAAACGCAAAAAATGAGGAACGATCATGGCGGGGTGGTTACTATGGTTCCCTGGGTCGTAGTTTATGGCCCGAACATTTTTTAGGAGATCGGGGTCCGGGGTCCCGGGACCACTTGGAAGGCGTGTGCACACACGAAAATATGGGAATCGTGTAGAATTCTAGTTTTTTGGCCGAAAATTGCAAAAAATGAGGAACGATCATGGCGGAATGGTGACTATGGTTCCTTAGGTCGTATTTGATGGCCCGGAAAAAGTTTAGGAGATCCGAGTCCGGGAGACCCGGCCCACTCGGAAGGCGTGGGCTATAGCACACGAAAATATGGGAATCAGGTGGAATTCTAGTTTTTTGGCCGAAAAACACAAAATATGAGGAACGATCATGGCGGGGCGGTGACTATGGTTTCTTAGGTCTTATTTGATGGTCCGGAAAAATTTTAGGCGATCGGTGTCCGGGATTCCCTACCCATTGGGAAGGCGTGGGCAATTATAGCACACGAAAATATGGGAATCGTACGGAATTCTAGTTTTTTAGCCGAAAAATGCAAACAATGAGGAACGATCATGGCGGGGAGGTGAATATGGTTCCTTAGGTCTTATTTGATGGCCCGAATAAAATTTAGATGATCCGAGTCCGGGGGGCCCGGCCCACTCGGAAGGTGTGGGCTGCACACGAAAATATGGGAATCGGGCGGAATTCTAGTTTTTTTGCCGGAAATCGCAATAAGTGAGGAACGATCATGGCGGGGCAGTTCCTATGGTTCCTTAGGTCGTATTTGATGGCCCGGAAAAAATTTTAGGCGATCGGGGTCCGGGGATCCCGGGACCACTTGGAGGCGTGGGCTATAGCAAACGAAAATATGGGAATCGCGCGGAATTCTAGTTTTTTGGCCGAAAAACGCAAAAAAAGAGAAACGATCATGGCGAGGTGGTCACTATGGTTCCTTAGATCCTATTTTATGGCCCGTAAAAATATTAGGCGATCCGATTACGGGGGGCTCGGCCCACTCGGAAGGCGTGGGCAATAGCACACAATAATATGGTAATCGGGCGGAATTCTAGTGTTTTGGCCGAAAAATGCAAAAAATGAGGAACGATCATGGCGGGGCAGTGACTATGGTTCCTTAGGTTGTATTTAATTGCCCGAAAACTTTTTAGGTGATCCGAGTCCGGGGGGCCGTCCCACTCGGAAGGCGGGGGATATAACACTCGAAAATATGGGAATCGGGCGAAATTCTAGGTTTTTGGCCGAAAAACGCAAAAAATGAAGAACGATAATGGAGGGGCGGTGACTATGGTTCCTTAGGTCGTATTTGATGGTCCGGAAAAACTTTAGGCGATAGGGGTCCGGGAGTCTGGGAGCACTCGGAAGGCGTGGGCTATAGCACACGAAAATATGGGAATCGCGCGGAATTCTAGTATTTTGGCCAAAAAATGCAAAAAATGAGGAACGATCATGGTAGGGCGGTGACTATGGTTCCTTAAATCATATTTGATGTCCCGGAAAAATTTTAGGCGATCGGGGTCCGGAGATCCCGGGACCACTTGGAAAGCGTGGGCTATAGCACACAAAAATATTGGAACCGGGCGGAATTCTAGTTTTTTGGCCGAAAAATGCGAAAAATGAGGAACGATTATGGCGAGGTAGTGACTATGGTTCCTTAGGTCCTATTTTATGGCCTGAAAACTTCAGGCGATCCGAGTACGGGGGGCTCGGCCCACTCGGAAGGCGTGGGCAATAACACACAATAATATGGTAATCGGGCAAAATTCTAGTGTTTTGGCCGAAAAATACAAACAATGAGGAACGATCATGGCGGAGAGGTGAATATGGTTCCTTACTTCTTATTTGATGGCCCGAATAAAATTTATATGATCCGAGTCCGGGAGACCCGGCCCACTCGGAAGGCGTGGGCAATAGCATACGAAAATATGGGAATCACGCGGAATTTTAGTTTTTTGGCTGAAAAACGCAAAAATGGGGAATGATCATGGCGGGGAGGTTATTATGGTTCCTTGGGTCATATTTGATGGCCCGGAAAAGTTTTAGGAGATCGGGGTCCGGGGGTACCGGGACCACTTGGAAGGCGTGAGCTATAGCGCACGAAAATATGGGAATCAGGCGGAATTCTAGTTTTTTGGCCGAAAAATGTAAAATATTAGCAACGATCATGGCGGGGAGGTGACTATGGTTCCTTAGGTCGTATTTGATGGCCCGAAAAAATTTTAGGCGATCCGAGTCTGGTAGGCCCGGCCCACTCGGAAGGCTTGGGCAATAACACACGAAAATATGGGAATTGGGCGGAATTCTAGTTTTTTGGACGTAAAATGCAAAAAATGAGGACCGATCCTGGTGGGGCGGTGACTATATTTCCTTAGATCGTATTTGATGTCCCGGAAAATATGGGAATCGGGCGGAATTCTAGTTTTTTTGCCGGAAATCGCAATAAGTGAGGAACGATCATGGCGGGGCAGTTCCTATGGTTCCTTAGGTCGTATTTGATGGCCCGGAAAAAATTTTAGGCGATCGGGGTCCGGGGATCCCGGGACCACTTGGAGGCGTGGGCTATAGCAAACGAAAATATGGGAATCGCGCGGAATTCTAGTTTTTTGGCCGAAAAACGCAAAAAAAGAGAAACGATCATGGCGAGGTGGTGACTATGGTTCCTTAGATCCTATTTTATGGTCCGTAAAAATATTAGGCGATCCGATTACGGGGGACTCGGCCCACTCGGAAGGCGTGGGCAATAGCACACAATAATATGGTAATCGGGCGGAATTCTAGTGTTTTGGCCGAAAAATGCAAAAAATGAGGAACGATCATGGCGGGGCAGTGACTATGGTTCCTTAGGTTGTATTTGATTGCCCGAAAACGTTTTAGGTGATCCGAGTCCGAGGGGCCGTCCCACTCGGAAGGCGGGGGATATAACACTCGAAAATATGGGAATCGGGCGAAATTCTAGGTTTTTGGCCGAAAAACGCAAAAAATGAAGAACGATCATGGAGGGGCGGTGACTATGGTTCCTTAGGTCATATTTGATGGTCCGGAAAAACTTTAGGCGATAGGGGTCCGGGGGTCTGGGAGCACTCGGAAGGCGTGGGCTATAGCACACGAAAATATGGGAATCGCGCGGAATTCTAGTTTTTTGGCCGAAAAATGCAAAAAATGAGGAACGATCATGGCAGGGCGGTGACTATGGTTCCTTAAATCATATTTTATGGCCCGTAAAAATATTAGGCGATAGGGGTCCGGGGGTCTGGGACCACTCGGAAGGCGTGGGCTATAACACACGAAAATATGGGAATCGGGCGAAATTCAAGTTTTTTGGCCGAAAAATGCAAAAAATGAGGAACGATCATTGCGGGGTGGTGACTATGGTTCCTTAGGTCGTATTTGACGGCCCGAAAAATTTTTAGGCGATCCGAGTCCGGGAGACCCGGCCCACTCGGAAGGCGTGGGCAATAGCATACGAAAATATGGGAATCACGCGGAATTTTAGTTTTTTGGCCGAAAAACGCAAAAATGGGGAACGATCATGGCGGGGAGGTTATTATGGTTCCTTGGGTCATATTTGAGGGCCCGGAAAAATTTTAGGCGACCGGGGTCCGGGGGTACCGAGACCACTTGGAAGGCGTGAGCTATAGCACACGAAAATATGGGAATCAGGCGGAATTCTAGTTTTTTGGCCGAAAAATGTAAAATATTAGCAACGATCATGGCGGGGAGGTGACTATGGTTCCTTAGGTCGTATTTGATGGCCCGAAAAATTTTTAGGCGATCCGAGTCTGGTAGGCCCGGCCCACTCGAAAGGCTTGGGCAATAACACACGAAATTATGGGAATCGGGCGGAATTCTAGTTTTTTGGACGTAAAATGCAAAAAATGAGGACCGATCATGGTGGGGCGGTGATTATGGTTCCTTAGATCGTATTTGATGGCCCAGAAAAATATTAGGCGACCGGGGTCCAAGGTTCCCGGGACCACTTGGAAGGCGTGGGCTGTAGCACACAAAAATATGGGAATCGAGCGGAATTCTAGGTTTTTGGCCGAAAAATGCAAAAAATGAGGAACGATCATGGCGGGGTGGTGAATATGGTTCCTTAGGTCGTATTTGATGGCCCGGAAAAATTTTAGGCGATCCGAGTCCTGGAGGCCCGACCCACTCGGAAGGCGTGGGCAATAGTAGACGAAAATATGGGAATCACGCGGAATTCTAGTTTTTTCGCAGAAAAACGCAAAAAATGAGGAACGATCATGGTGGGGTGGTTACTATGGTTCCCTGGGTCGTTGTTTATGGCCCGAACATTTTTTAGGCGATCGGGGTCCGGGGTCCCGGGACCATTTGGAAGGCGTGTGCACACACGAAAATATGGGAATCACGCGTAATTCTAGGTTTTTGGCCGAAAAATGCAAAAATGGGGAACGATCATGGCGGGGCGGTTATTATGGTTCCTTGGGTCGTATTTGATGGCCCGGAAAAATTTTAGGCGATCGGGGTCCGGGGGTACCGGGACCACTTGGAAGGCGTGAGCTATAGCACACGAAAATATGGGAATCGGGCGGAATTCTAGTTTTTTGGCCGAAAAATGCAAAATATGAGGAACGATCATGGCGGGGCGGTGACTATGGTTTCTTAGGTCTTATTTGATGGTCCGGAAAAATTTTAGGCGATCGGTGTCCGGGATTCCCTACCCATTGGTAAGGCGTGGGCAATTATAGCACACGAAAATATGGGAATCGTACGGAATTCTAGTTTTTAGCCGAAAAATGCAAACAATGAGGAACGATCATGGCGGGGAGGTGAATATGGTTCCTTAGGTCTTATTTGATGGCCCGAATAAAATTTAGATGATCCGAGTCCGGGGGCCCGGCCCACTCGGAAGGTGTGGGCTGCACACGAAAATATGGGAATCGGGCGGAATTCTAGTTTTTTTGCCGGAAATCGAAATAAGTGAGGAACGATCATGGCGGGGCAGTTCCTATTTTTCCTTAGGTCGTATATGATGGCCCGGAAAAAATTTAGGCGATCGGGGTCCGGGGATCCCGGGACCACTTGGAAAGCGTGGGCTATAGCACACAAAAATATGGGAACCGGGCGGAATTCTAGTTTTTTGGCCTAAAAATGCGAAAAATGATGAACGATCATGGCGAGGTGGTGACTATGGTTCCTTAGGTCCTATTTTATGGCCCGAAAAAACTTTAGGCGATCCGAGTACGGGGGCTCGGCCCACTCGGAAGGCGTGGGCAATAACACACAATAATATGGTAATCGGGCGGAATTCTAGTGTTTTGGCCGAAAAATGCAAAAAATGAGGAACGATCATGGCGGGGCAGTGACTATGGTTCCTTAGGTTGTATTTGATTGCCCGAAAACGTTTTAGGTGATCCGAGTCCGGGGGGCCGTCCCACTCGGAAGGCGGGGGATATAACACTCGAAAATATGGGAATCGGGCGAAATTCTAGGTTTTTGGCCGAAAAACGCAAAAAATGAAGAACGATAATGGAGGGGCGGTGACTATGGTTCCTTAGGTCGTATTTGATGGTCCGGAAAAACTTTAGGCGATAGGGGTCCGGGAGTCTGGGAGCACTCGGAAGGCGTGGGCTATAGCACACGAAAATATGGGAATCGCGCGGAATTCTAGTATTTTGGCCAAAAAATGCAAAAAATGAGGAACGATCATGGTAGGGCGGTGACTATGGTTCCTTAAATCATATTTTATGGCCCGTAGAAATATTAGGTGATCGGGGTCCGGGGTTCCCGGGACCACTTGGAAGGCGTGGGCTATAACACACGAAACTATGGGAATCGGGCGGAATTCTAGTTTTTTGGCCGAAAAATACAAAAATGAGGAACGATCATTGCGGGGTGGTGACTATGGTTCCTTAGGTCGTATTTGACGGCCCGAAAAATATTTAGGCGATCCGAGTCCGGAAGGCCCGACCCACTCGGAAGACGTGGGCTATAGCACACGAAAATATGGGAATCACGCGGAATTCTAATTTTATGGCCGAAAAATGAAAAATGGGGAACGATCACGGCGGGGCGGTTATTATGGTTCCTTGGGTCGTATTTGATGGCCCGGAAAAATTTTAGGCGATCGGGGTCCGGGGGTACCGGGACCACTTGGAAGGCGTGAGCTATAGCACACGAAAATATGGGAATCGGGCGGAATTCTAGTTTTTTGGCCGAAAAATGCAAAATATGAGGAACGATCATGGCGGGGCGGTGACTATGGTTTCTTAGGTCTTATTTGATGGTCCGGAAAAATTTTAGGCGATCGGTGTCCGGGATTCCCTACCCATTGGGAAGGCGTGGGCAATTATAGCACACGAAAATATGGGAATCGTACGGAATTCTAGTTTTTTAGCCGAAAAATGCAAACAATGAGGAACGATCATGGCGGGGAGGTGAATATGGTTCCTTAGGTCTTATTTGATGGCCCAAATAAAATTTAGATGATCCGAGTCCGGGGGCCCGGCCCACTCGGAAGGTGTGGGCTGCACACGAAAATATGGGAATCGGGCGGAATTCTAGTTTTTTTGCCGGAAATCGCAATAAGTGAGGAACGATCATGGCGGGGCAGTTCCTATGGTTCCTTAGGTCGTATATGATGGCCCGGAAAAAATTTAGGCGATCGGGGTCCGGGGATCCCGGGACCACTTGGAAAGCGTGGGCTATAGCACACAAAAATATGGAAACCGGGCGGAATTCTAGTTTTTTGGCCGAAAAATGCGAAAAATGATGAACGATCATGGCGAGGTGGTGACTATGGTTCCTTAGGTGCTATTTTATGGCCCGAAAAAACTTTAGGCGATCCAAGTACGGGGGGCTCGGCCCACTCGGAAGGCGTGGGAAATAACACACAATAATATGGTAATCGGGCGGAATTCTAGTGTTTTGGCCGAAAAATGCAAAAATGAGAAACGATCATGGCGGGGCAGTGACTATGGTTCCTTAGGTTGTATTTGATTGCCCAAAAAATTTTTAGGTGATCCGAGTCCAGGGGGCCGTCCCACTCGGAAGGCGTGGGATATAACACACGAAAATATGGGAATCGGGCGAAATTCTAGGTTTTTGGCCGAAAAACGGAAAAAAAGAAGAACGATAATGGAGGGGCGGTGACTATGGTTCCTTAGGTCGTATTTGATGGTCCGGAAAAACTTTAGGCGATAGGGGTCCGGGAGTCTGGGAGCACTCGGAAGGCGTGGGCTATAGCACACGAAAATATGGGAATCGCGCGGAATTCTAGTTTTTTGGCCAAAAAATGCAAAAAATGAGGAACGATCATGGTAGGGCGGTGACTATGGTTCCTTAAATCATATTTTATGGCCCGTAGAAATATTAGGTGATCGGGGTCCGGGGTTCCCGGGACCACTTGGAAGGCGTGGGCAATAACACACGAAACTATGGGAATCGGGCAGAATTCTAGTTTTTTGGCCGAAAAATACAAAAATGAGGAACGATCATTGCGGGGTGGTGACTATGGTTCCTTAGGTCGTATTTGACGGCCCGAAAATTTTTTAGGTGATCCGAGTCCGGAAGGCCCGACCCACTCGGAAGACGTGGGCTATAGCACACGAAAATATGGGAATCACGCGGAATTCTAATTTTTTGGCCGAAAAATGGAAAATGGGGAACGATCATGGCGGGGCGGTTATTATGGTTCCTTGGGTCGTATTTGATGGCCCGGAAAAATTTTAGGCGATCGGGGTCCGGGGGTACCGGGACCACTTGGAAGGCGTGAGCTATAGCACACGAAAATATGGGAATCGGGCAGAATTCAAGTTTTTTTGGCCGAAAAATGCAAAATATTAGCAACGATCATGGCGGGGCGGTGACTATGGTTCCTTAGGTCGTATTTGATGGCCCGGAAAAATTTTAGGCGATCCGAGTCTGGTAGGCCCGGCCCACTCGGAAGGCTTGGGCAATAACACACGAAAATATGAGAATCGGGCCGAATTCTAGGTCTTTGGACGTAAAATGCAAAAAATGAGGACCGATCATGGTGGGGTGGTGACTATGGTTCCTTAGGTCGTATTTGATGGCCTAGAAAAATATTAGGCGACCGGAGTCCGAGGTTCCAGGGACCACTTGGAAGGCGTGGGCTGTAGCACACAAAAATATGGGAATCGAGCGGAATTCTAGGTTTTGGCCGAAAAATGCAAAAAATGAGGAACGATCATGGCGGGGCGGTGAATATGGTTCCTTAGGTCGTATTTGATGGCCCGGAAAAATTTTAGGTGATCCGAGTCCTGGAGGCCCGACCCACTCGGAAGGCGTGGGCAATAGTAGACGAAAATATGGGAATCACGCGGAATTCTAGTTTTTTCGCAGAAAAACGCAAAAAATGAGGAACGATCATGGCGGGGTGGTTACTATGGTTCCCTGGGTCGTAGTTTATGGCCCGAAAATATTTTAGGCGATCGGGGTCCGGGGTCCCGGGACCACTTGGAAGGCGTGTGCACACACGAAAATATAGGAATCGGGCAGAATTCTAGTTTTTTGGCCGAAAATTGCAAAAAATGAGGAACGATCATGGCGGAACGGTGACTATGGTTCCTTAGGTCGTATTTGATGGCCCGTAAAAAGTTTAGGAGATCCGAGTCCGGGAGACCCGGCCCACTCGGAAGGCGTGGGCTATAGCACACGAAAATATGGGAATCGGGCGGGATTCTAGTTTTTGGCCGAAAAACACAAAATATGAGGAACGATCATGGCGGGGCAGTGACTATGGTTTCTTAGATCTTATTTGATGGTCCAAAAAAATTTTAGGCGATCGGTGTCCGGGATTCCCTACCCATTGGGAAGGCGTGGGCAATTATAGCACACGAAAATATGGGAATCGTATGGAATTCTAGTTTTTTAGCCGAAAAATGCAAACAATGAGGAACGATCATGGCGGGGAGGTGAATATGGTTCCTTAAGTCTTATTTGATGGCCCGAATAAAATTTAGATGATCCGAGTCCGGGGGCCCCGGCCCACTCGGAAGGTGTGGGCTGCACACAAAAATATGGGAATCGGGCGGAATTCTAGTTTTTTTGCCGGAAATCGCAATAAGTGAGGAACGATCATGGCGGGGCAGTTCCTATGGTTCCTTAGGTCGTATTTGATGGCCCGGAAAAAATTTAGGCGATCGGGGTCCGGGGATCCCGGGACCACTTGGAAAGCGTGGGCTATAGCACACAAAAATATGGGAACCGGGCGGAATTGTAGTTTTTTGGCCGCGAAAAATGAAGAACGATCATGGCAAGGTGGTGACTATGGTTCCTTAGGTCCTATTTTATGGCCCGAAAAAACTTTAGGCGATCCGAGTACGGGGGGCTCGGCCCACTCGGAAGGCGTGGGCAATAACACACAATAATATGGTAATCGGGCGGAATTCTAGTGTTTTGGCCGAAAAATGCAAAAAATGAGGAACGATCATGGCGGGGCAGTGACTATGGTTCCTTAGGTTGTATTTGATTGCCTAAAATCTTTTTAGGTGATCCGAGTCCGGGGGGCCGTCCCACTCGGAAGGCAAGGGATATAACACTCGAAAATATGGGAATCGGGCGAAATTCTAGGTTTTTGGCCGAAAAACGCAAAAAATGAAGAACGATCATGGAGGGGCGGTGACTATGGTTCCTTAGGTCGTATTTGATGGTCCGGAAAAACTTTAGGCGATAGGGGTCCGGGAGTCTGGGAGCACTCGGAAGGCGTGGGCTATAGCACTCGAAAATATTGGAATCGCGCGGAATTCTAGTTTTTTGGCCGAAAAATGCAAAAAAATGAGGAACGATCACGGTAGGGCGGTGACTATGGTTCCTTAAATCATATTTTATGGCCCGTAGAAATATTAGGTGATCGGGGTCCGGGGTTCCCGGGACCACTTGGAATGCGTGGGCTATAACACACGAAACTATGGGAATCGGGCGGAATTCTAGTTTTTTGGCCGAAAAATGCAAAAATGAGGAACGATCATTGTGGGGCGGTGACTATGGTTCCTTAGGTCGTATTTGACAGCCCGAAAAATTTTTAGGCGATCCGAGTCCGGAAGGCCCGGCCCACTCGGAAGACGTGGGCTATTTAGCACACGAAAATATGGGAATCACGCGGAATTCTAGTTTTTTAGCCAAAAAATGCAAAAATGGGGAATGATCATGGCGGGGCGGTTATTATGGTTCCTTGGGTCGTATTTGATGGCCCGAAAAAATTTTAGGCGATCGGGGTCCGAGGTTCCCGGGACCACTTGGAAGGCGTGGGCTGTCGCACACAAAAATATGGGAATCGAGCGAAATTCTAGGTTTTTGACCGAAAAATGCAAAAAATGAGGAACGATCATGGCGAGGTGGTGACTATGGTTCCTTAGGTCCTATTTTATGGCCCGAAAAAACATTAGGCGATCCGAGTACGGGGGGCTCGGCCCACTCGAAAGGCGTGGGCAATAGCACACAATAATATGGTAATCGGGCGGAATTCTAGGGTTTTGGCCGAAAACTGCATAAAATGAGGAACGATCATGACGGGGCGGTGACTATGGTTCCTTAGGTCATATTTGATGGTCCGGAAAAACATTAGGGGATAGGGGTCCGGGGGTCTGGGACCACTCGGAAGGCGTGGGCTATAGCACACGAAAATATGGGAATCGCGCGGAATTCTAGTTTTTTGGCCGAAAAACACAAAAAATGAGGAACGATCATGGTAGGGCGGTGACTATGGTTCCTTAAATCATATTTTATGGCCCGTAAAAATATTAGGCGATCGGGGTCCAGGGTTCCCGGGACCACTTGGAAGGCGTGAGCTATAGCACACGAAAATATGGGAATCGGGCGGAATTCTAGTTTTTTGGTCGAAAAATGCAAAAAATGAGGAACGATCATTGTGGGGCGGTAACTATGGTTCCTTAGGTCGTATTTGATGGCCCGAAAATTTTTTAGGCGATCCGAGTCCGGAAGGCCCGGCCCACTCGGAAGACGTGGGCTATTTAGCACACGAAAATATGGGAATCACGCGGAATTCTAGTTTTTTGGCAGAAAAATGCAAAAATGGTGAATGATCATGGCGGGGCGGTTATTATGGTTCCTTGGGTCGTATTTGATGGCCCGGAAAATTTTAGGCGATCGGGGTTCGAGGTTCCCGGGACCACTTGGAAGGCGTGGGCTGTCGCACACAAAAATATGGGAATCGAGCGAAATTCTAGGTTTTTGACCAAAAAATGCAAAAAATGAGGAACGATCATGGCGAGGTGGTGACTATGGTTCCTTAAATCATATTTTATGGCCCGTAAAAATATTAGGCGATCGGGGTCCGGGGGTCCCGGGACCACTTGGAATGCGTGTGCTATAACACACGAAAATATGGGAATCGGGCAAAATTCTAGTTTTTTTGGCGGGGAGGTGAATATGGTTCCTTAGGTCTTATTTGATGGCCCGAAAAATATTTAGGCGACCCGAGTCCGGGGGGCCCGGCCCACTCGGAAGGTGTGGGCTATAGCACACGAAAATATAGGAATCAGGCGGAATTTTAGTTTTTTTGCCGGAAATCGCAATAAGTGAGGAACTATCATGGCGGGGAAGTTCCTATGGTTCCTTAGGTCGTATTTGATGGGTCGGAAAATTTTTAGTCCATCGGGGTCCGGGGATCCCGGGACCACTAGGAAAGCGTGGGCTATAGCACACAAAAATATGGGAACCGGGCGGAATTCTAGTTTTTTGACCGAAAAATGCAAAAAATGAGGAATGATCATGGCGAGGTGGTGACTATGGTTCCTTAGGTCCTATTTTATGGCCCGAAAAAACTTTAGGCGATCCGAGTACGGGGGGCTCGGCCCACTCGAAAGGCGTAGGTATTAGCACACAATAATATGGTAATCGGGCGGAATTCTAGGGTTTTGGCCGAAAACTGCATAAAATGAGGAACGATCATGGCGGGGCGGTGACTATGGTTCCTTAGGTCGTATTTGATGGTCCGGAAAAACTTTAGGGGATAGGGGTCCGGGGGTCTGGGAACACTCGGAAGGCGTGGGCTATAGCACACGAAAATATGGGAATCGCGCGGAATTCTAGTTTTTTGGCCGAAAAACGCAAAAAATGAGGAACGATCATGGTAGGGCGGTGACTATGGTTCCTTAAATCATATTTTATGGCCCGTAAAAATATTAGGCGATCGGGGTCCAGGGTTCCCGGGACCACTTGGAAGGCGTGAGCTATAGCACACAAAAATATGGGAATCGGGAGGAATTCTAGTTTTTTGGCAAAAAATGCAAAAAATGAGGAACGATCATTGTGGGGCGGTAACTATGGTTCCTTAGGTCGTATTTGATGGCCCGAAAATTTTTTAGGCGATCCGAGTCCGGAAGACGTGGGCTATTTAGCACACGAAAATATGGGAATCACGCGGAATTCTAGTTTTTTGGCAGAAAAATGCAAAAATGGGGAATGATCATGGCAGGGCGGTTATTATGATTTCTTTGGTCGTATTTGATGGCCCGAAAAATTTTTAGGCGATCGGGGTCCGAGGTTTCTCGGGACCACTTGGAAGGCGTGGGCTGTCGCACACAAAAATATGGGAATCGAGCGGAATTTTAGGTTTTTGACCAAAAAATGCAAAAAATAAGGAACGATCATGGCGAGGTGGTGACAATGGTTCCTTAAATCATATTTTATGGCCCGTAAAAATATTAGGCGATCGGGTTCCGGGGGTCCCGGGACTACTTGGAAGGCGTGTGCTATAACACACGAAAATTTGGGAATCGGGCAGAATTCTAGTTTATTGGCGGGGAGGTGAATATGGTTCCTTAGGTCTTATTTGATGGCCCGAAAAAACTTTAGGCGACCCGAGTCCGGGTGGCCCGGCCCACTCGGAAGGTGTGGGCTATAGCACACGAAAATATGGGAATCGGACGGAATTCTAGTTTTTTTGCCGGAAATCGCAATAAGTGAGGAACTATCATGGCGGGGCAGTTCCTATGGTTCCTTAGGTCGTATTTGATGGGCCGGAAAAATTTTAGGCGATCGGGGTCCGGGGATCCCGGGACCACTTGGAAAGCGTGGGCTATAGCACACAAAAATATGGGAACCGGGCAGAATTCTAGTTTTTTGGCCGAAAAATGCGAAAAATGAGGAACGATCATGGCGAGGTGGTGACTATGGTTCCTTAGGTCCTATTTTATGGCCCAAAAAAACTTTAGGCGATCCGAGTACGGGGGGCTCGGCCCACTCGGAAGGCGTGGGCAATAGCACAAAATAATATGGTAATCGGGCGGAATTCTAGTGTTTTGGCCGAAAACTGCATAAAATGAGGAACGATCATGGAGGGGCGGTGACTATGGTTCCTTAGGTCGTATTTGATGGCTGGAAAATTTTTAGGCGATCGGGGTCTGGGGTTCCAGGGACCACTCGGAAGGCGTGGTCTATAGCAAATGAAAAAATGGAATCGCGCGGAATTCAAGGTTTTTTGCCAAAAAATACAAAAACATAAGAACGATCATGGCGGGGCGGTGACTATGGTTCCTTAGGTCATATTTGATGGTCCGGAAGAACTTTAGACGATAGGGGTCTGTGGGTCTGGGACCACTCGGAAGGCGTGTGCTATAGCACACGAAAATATGGGAATAGCGTGGAATTCTAGTTTATTGGCCGAAAAACGCAAAAAATGAGGAACGATCATGGTAGGGCGGTGACTATGGTTCCTTAAATCATATTTTATGGCCCGTAAAAATATTAGGCGATCAGGGTCCGGGGTTCCCGGGACCACTTGGAAGGCGTGGGCTATTACACACGAAAATATGGGAATCGGGCGGAATTCTATTTTTTTGGCCGAAAAATGCAAAAAATGAGGATCGATCATTGCGGGGCGGTGATATGATTCCTTAGGTCATATATGACGGCCCAAAAAATTTTTAGGCGATCCGAGTCCGGAAGGCCTGGCCCACTCGGAAGACGTGGGCTATTTAGCACACGAAAATATGGGAATCACGCGGAATTCTAGTTTTTTGGCCGAAAAATGCAAAAATGAGGAACGATCATGGCGGGGCGGTTATTATGGTTCCTTGGGTCGTATTTGATGGCCCAAAAATTTTTTAGGTGATCCGAGTCCGGAAGGCCCGGCCCACTCGGAAGACGTCGGCTATTTTGCACACAAAAATATGGGAATCACGCGGAATTCTAGTTTTTTGGCCGAAAAATGCAAAAATGGGGAACGATTATGGCGGGGCGGTTATTATGGTTCCTTGGGTCATATTTGATGGCCCGGAAAAATTTTAGGCGATCGGGGTCCGGGGGTACCGGGACCACTTGGAAGGCGTGAGCTATAGCACACGAAAATATGGGAATCGGGCGAAATTCTAGTTTTTTGGCCGAAAAATGCAAAATATTAGCAACGATCATGGCGGGGCGGTGACTATGGTTCCTTAGGTCATATTTGATGGCCCGGAAAAATTTTAGGCAATCCGAGTCTGGTAGGCCCGGCCCACTCGGAAGGCTTGGGCAATAACACACTAAAATACTGGAATCGGGCGGAATTCTAGTTTTTTGGCCGAAAAATGCAAAAAATGAGGAACGATCATTGCGAGGCGGTTACTATTGTTCCTTAGGTCGTATTTGACTGCCCGAAAAAATTTTAGGCGATCCGAGTCCGGAAGGCCCGGCCCACTCGGAAGGCATGGGCTATTTAGCACACGAAAATATGGGAATCACGCGGAATTTAGTTTTTTTGGCCGAAAAATACAAAAATGGGGAACGATCATGGCGGGGCAGTTATTATGGTTTCTTGGGTCGTATTTGATGGCCCGGAAAAATTTTAGGCGATCGGGGGTCCGGGGATACCGGGACCACTTGGAAGGCGTGAGCTATAGCACACGAAAATATGGGAATCGGGCGGAATTCATGTTTTTTGGCCAAAAAATGCAAAATATTAGCAACGATCATGGCGGGGCGGTGACTATGGTTCCTTAGGTCATATTTGATGGCCCGGAAAAATTTTAGGCGATCCGAGTCTGGTAGGCCCGGCCCACTCGGAAGGCTTGGGCAATAACACACGAAGATATGGGAATTGGGCGGAATTCTAGTTTTTTGGACGTAAAATGCAAAAAATGAGGACCGATCATGGTGGGGCGGTGACTATGGTTCCTTAGGTCGTATTTGATGGCTCAGAAAATTATTAGGCGACCGGGGTCCGAGGTTCCCGGGACCACTTGGAAGGCGTGGGCTGTAGCACACAAAAATATGGGAATCGAGCGAAATTTTAGGTTTTTGAGCGAAAAATGCAAAAAATGATGAACGATCATGGCGGGGCGGTGAATATGGTTCCTTAGGTCGTATTTGATGGCCCGGAAATAATTTAGGCGATCCGAGTCCTGGAGGCCCGACCCACTCGGAAGGCGTGGGCAATAGTAGACAAAAATATGGGAATCACACGGAATTCTAGTTTTTTGGCAAAAAAACGCAAAAAATGAGGAACGATCTTGGCGGGGTGGTTACTATGGTTCCTTGGGTCATATTTTATGGCTCAAAAAATTTTTAGGCGATCGGGGTCTGGGGTCCCGGGACCACTTGGAAGGCGTGTGCTATAACACACGAAAATATGTGAATCGGGCAGAATTCTAGTTTATTGGCCGAAAAATGCAAAAAATGAGGAACGATCATGGCGGAATGGTGACTATGGTTCCTTAGGTCGTATTTGATGGCCCGGAAAAAGTTTAGGCGATCCGAGTCCGGGAGACCCGGCCCACTCGGAAGGCGTGGGCTATAGCACATGAAAATATGGGAATCGGGCGTAATTCTAGTTTTTTGGCCGAAAAACACAAAATATGAGTAACGATCATGGCGGGGCAGTTCCTATGGTTCCTTAGGTCGTATTTGATGGCCCGAAAAATTTTAGGTGATCGGGGTCCGGGGATCCCGGGACCACTTGGAAAGCGTGGGCTATAGCACACAAAAATATTGGAACCGGGCGGAATTCTAGTTTTTTGGACGAAAAATACTAAAAATGAGGAACGATTATGGCGAGGTGGTGACTATGGTTCCTTAGGTCCTATTTTATGGCCCGAAAAAACTTTAGGCGATCCGAGTACGGGGGGCTCGGCCCACTCGGAAGGCGTGGGCAATAGCACACAATAATATGGTAATCGGGCAGAATTCTAGTGTTTTGGCCGAAAAATGCAAAAAATGAGGAACGATCATGGCGGGGCAGTGACTATGGTTCCTTAGGTTGTATTTCATTGCCCAAAAAATTTTTAGGTGATCCGAGTCCGGGGGGCGGCCCACTCGGAAGGCGTGGGATATAACACTCGAAAATATGGGAATCGGGCGAAATTCTAGGTTTTTGGCTGAAAAACGCAAAAAACGAAGAACGATCATGGAGGGGTGGTGACTATGGTTCCTTAGGTCATATTTGATGGTCCGGAAAAACTTTAGGCGATAGGGGTCCGGGGGTCTGGGAGCACTCGGAAGGCGTTGGCTATAGCACACGAAAATATGGGAATCGGGCGGAATTCTAGTCTTTTGGCCGAAAAATGCAAAAAATGAGGAACGATTATTGCGGGGCGGTTATTATGGTTCCTTAGGTCGTATTTAATGGCCCGAAAAATTTTTAGGCGATCCGAGTCCGGAAGGCCGGGCCCACTCGGAAGACGTGGGATATTTAGCACACGAAAATATGGGAATCACGCGGAATTCTAGTTTTTTGGCCGAAAAAAGCAAAAATGGGGAACGATCATGGCGAGGCGGTTATTATGGTTCCTTGGGTCGTACTTGATGGCCCGGAAAATCTTTAGGCGATGGAGGTCCGGGGGTACCGGGACCACTTGGAAGGCGTGAGCTATAGTACACGAAAATATGGGAATCGGGCGGAATTCTAGTTTTTTGGCCGAAAAATGCAAAATATTAGCAACGATCATGGCGGGGCGGTGACTATTGTTCCTTAGGTCATATTTGATGGCCCGGAAAAATTTTAGGCGATCCGAGTCTGGTAGGCCCGGCCCACTTGGAAGGCTTGGGCAATAACACACGAAAATATGGGAATTGGCGGAATTCTAGTTTTTTGGACGTAAAATGCAAAAAATGAGGACCGATCATGGTGGGGCGGTGACTATGGTTCCTTAGGTCATATTTGATGGCTCAGAAAAATATTAGGCGACCGGGGTCCGAGGTTCCCGGGACCACTTGGAAGGCGTGGGCTGTAGCACACAAAAATATGGGAATCGAGCGGAATTTTAGGTTTTTGAGCGAAAAATGCAAAAAATGATGAACGATCATGGCGTGGCGGTGAATATGGTTCATTTGGTCGTATTTGATGGCCCGGAAAAAATTTAGGCGATCCGAGTCCTGGAGGCCCGACCCACTCGGAAGGCGTGGGCAATAGTAGACAAAAATATGGGAATCACGCGGAATTCTAGTTTTTTGGCAGAAAAACGCAAAAAATGAGGAACGATCTTGGCGGGGTGGTTACTATGGTTCCTTGGGTCATATTTTATGGCTCGAAAAATTTTTAGGCGATCGGGGTCTGGGGTCCCGGGACCACTTGGAAGGCGTGTGCTATAACACACGAAAATATGGGAATCGGGCAGAATTCTTGTTTTTTGGCCGAAAAATGCAAAAAATGAGGAACGATCATGGCGGAATGGTGACTATGGTTCCTTAGGTCGTATTTGATGGCCCGGAAAAGGTTTAGGCGATCCGAGTCCGGGAGACCCGGCCCACTCGGAAGCCGTGGGCTATAGCACACGAAAATATGGGAATCGGGCGTAATTCTAGTTTTTTGGCCGAAAAAAACAAAATATGAGTAACGATCATGGCGAGGCGGTGACTATGGTTTCTTAGGTCGTATTTGATGGTCCGGAAAAATTTTAGGAGATCGGGGTCCGGGATTCCCTACCCATTGGGAAGGCGTGGGCAGTTATAGCACACGAAAATATGGGAATCATACGGAATTCTAGTTTTTTAGCCGAAAAATGCAAACAATGAGGAACGATCATGGCGGGGAGGTGAATATGGTTCCTTAGGTCTTATTTGATGGCTCGAATAAAATTTAGATGATCCGAGTCCGGGGGCCCGGCCCACTCGGAAGGTGTGGGCTATAGCACACGAAAATATGGGTATCGGGCGGAATTCTAGTTTTTTGGCCGAAAAACACAAAATATGAGTAACGATCATGGCGGGGAAGTTCCTATGGTTCCTTAGGTCGTATTTGATGGCCCAAAAAATTTTTAGGTGATCGGGGTCCAGGGATCCCGGGACCACTTGGAAAGCGTGGTCTATAGCACACAAAAATATGGGAACCAGGCGGAATTCTAGTTTTTTGGACGAAAAATACGAAAAATGAGGAACGATTATGGCGAGGTGGTGACTATGGTTCCTTAGGTCCTATTTTATGGCCCGAAAAAACTTTAGGCGATCCGAGTACGGGGGGCTCGGCCCACTCGGAAGGCGTGGGCAATAGCACACAATAATATGGTAATAGGGCAGAATTCAAGTGTTTTGGCCGAAAAATGCAAAAAATGAGGAACAATCATGGCGGGGCAGTGACTATGGTTCCTTAGGTTGTATTTCATTGCCCAAAAACTTTTTAGGTGATCCGAGTCCGGGGGGCGGCCCACTCGGAAGGCGTGGGATATAACACTCGAAAATATGGGAATCGAGCGAAATTCTAGGTTTTTGGCTGAAAAACGCAAAAAATGAAAAACGATCATGGAGGGGCGGTGACTATGGTTCCTTAGGTCATATTTGATGGTCTGGAAAAACTTTAGGCGATAGGGGTCCTGGGGTCTGGGAGCACTCGGAAGGCGTTGGCTATAGCACACGAAAATATGGGAATCGGGCGGAATTCTAGTTTTTTGGCCGAAAAATGCAAAAAATGAGGAACGATCATTGCGGGGTGGTGACTATGGTTCCTTAGGTCGTATTTGATGGCCCGAAAAATTTTTAGGCGATCCGAATCCGGAAGGCCGGGCCCACTCGGAAGACGTGGGCTATTTAGCACACGAAAATATGGGAATCACGCGGAATTCTAGTTTTTTGGCCGAAAAATGCAAAAATGGGGAACGATCATGGCGGGGCGGTTATTATGGTTCCTTGGGTCGTACTTGATGGCCCGGAAAAATTTTAGGCGATCGAGGTCCGGGGGTACCGGGACCACTTGGAAGGCGTGAGCTATAGCACACGAAAATATGGGAATCGGGCGGAATTCTAGTTTTTTGGCCGAAAAATGCAAAATATTAGCAACGATCATGGCGGGGCAGTGACTATGGTTCCTTAGGTCATATTTGATGGCCCGAAAAAATTTTAGGCGATCCGAGTCTGGTAGGCCCGGCCCACTCGGAAGGCTTGGGCAATAATACACGAAAATATGGGAATTGGGCGGAATTCTATTTTTTTGGACGTAAAATGCAAAAAATGAGGACCGATCCTGGTGGGGCGGTGACTATGGTTCCTTAGGTCGTATTTGATGGCTCAGAAAAATATTAGGCGACCAGGGTCCGAGGTTCCCGGGACCACTTGGAAGGCGTGGGCTGTAGCACACAAAAATATGGGAATCGAGCGGAATTTTAGGTTTTTGAGCGAAAAATGCAAAAAATGATGAACGATCATGGCGGGGCGGTGAATATGGTTCCTTAGGTCGTATTTGATGGCCCGGAAAAACTTTAGGCGATCTGAGTCCTGGAGGCCCGACCCACTCGGAAGGCGTGGGCAATATTAGAAAAAATATGGGAATCACGCGGAATTCTAATTTTTTGGCCGAAAAACGCAAAAAATGAGGAACGATCTTGGCGGGGTGGTTACTATGGTTCCTTGGGACATATTTTATGGCTCGAAAAAATTTTAGGCGATCGGGGTCTGGGGTCCCGGGACCACTTGGAAGGCGTGTGCTATAACACACGAAAATATGGGAATCGGGCAGAATTCTAGTTTTTTGGCCGAAAAATGCAAAAAATGAGGAACGATCATGGCGGAATGGTGACTATGGTTCCTTAGGTCGTATTTGATGGCCCGGAAAAAGTTTAGGCGATTCGAGTCCGGGAGACCCGGCCCACTCGGAAGGCGTGGGCTATAGCACACGAAAATATGGGAATCGGGCGTAATTCTAGTTTTTTGGCCGAAAAACACAAAATATGAGTAACGATCATGGCGGGGCGGTGACTATGGTTTCTTAGGTCGTATTTGATGGTCCGGAAAAATTTTAGGAGATCGGGGTCCGGGATTCCCTACCCATTGGGAAGGCGTGGGCAGCTATAGCTCACGAAAATATGGGAATCGTACGAAATTCTAGTTTTTTAGCCGAAAAATGCAAACAATGAGGAACGATCATGGCAGGGAGGTGAATATGGTTCCTTAGGTCTTATTTGATGGCTCGAATAAAATTTAGATGATCCGAGTCCGGGGGGCCCGGCCCACTCGGAAGGTGTGGGCTATAGCACACGAAAATATGGGTATCGGGCGGAATTCTAGTTTTTTGGCCGAAAAACACAAAATATGAGTAACGATCATGGCGGGGCAGTTCCTATGGTTCCTTAGGTCGTATTTGATGGCCCGAAAAAATTTTAGGTGATCGGGGTCCAGGGATCCCGGGACCACTTGGAAAGCGTGGGCTATAGCACACAAAAATATGGGAACCTGGCGGAATTCTAGTTTTTTGGACGAAAAATACGAAAAATGAGGAACGATTATGGCGAGGTGGTGACTATGGTTCCTTAGGTCCTATTTTATGGCCCGAAAAAACTTTAGGCGATCCGAGTACGGGGGCTCGGCCCACTCGGAAGGCGTGGGCAATAACACACAATAATATGGTAATCGGGCAGAATTCTAGTGTTTTGGCCGAAAAATGCAAAAAATGAGGAACGATCATGGCGGGGCAGTGACTATGGTTCCTTAGGTTGTATTTCATTGCCCAAAAAATTTTTAGGTGATCCGAGTCCGGGGGGCGGCCCACTCGGAAGGCGTGGGATATAACACTCGAAAATATGGGAATCGGGCGAAATTCTAGGTTTTTGGCTGAAAAACGCAAAAAATGAAGAACGATCACGGAGGGGCAGTGACTATGGTTCCTTAGGTCATATTTGATGGTCCGGAAAAACTTTAGGCGATAGGGGTCCGGGGGTCTGGGAGCACTCGGAAGGCGTTGGCTATAGCACATGAAAATATGGGAATCAGGCGGAATTTTAGTTTTTTGGCCGAAAAATGCAAAAAATGAGGAACGATCATTGCGGGGTGGTGACTATTGTTCCTTAGGTCGTATTTGATGGCCCGAAAAAATTTTAGGCGATCCGAGTCCGGAAGGCCGGGCCCACTCGGAAGACGTGGGCTATTTAGCACACGAAAATATGGGAATCACGCGGAATTCTAGTTTTTTGGCCGAAAAATGCAAAAATGGGGAACGATCATGGCGGGGCGGTTATTATGGTTCCTTGGGTCATATTTGATGGCCCGAAAAATTTTTAGGCGATCGAGGTCCGGGGGTACCGGGACCACTTGGAAGGCGTGAGCTATAGCACACGAAAATATGGGAATCGGGCGGAATTCTAGTTTTTTGGCCAAAAAATGCAAAATATTAGCAAAGATCATGGCGGGGCGGTGACTATGGTTCCTTAGGTCGTATTTGATGGCCCGAAAAATTTTAGGCCATCCGAGTCTGGTAGGCCCGGCCCACTCGGAAGGCTTGGGCAATAACACACGAAAATATGGGAATCTGGCGAAATTCTAGTTTTTTGGACGTAAAATGCAAAAAATGAGGGCCGATCATGGTGGGGCAGTGACTATGGTTCCTTATGTCATATTTGATGGCCCAGAAAAATATTAGGCGACCGGGGTCCGAGGTTCCCGGGACCACTTGGAAGGCGTGGGCTGTAGCACACAAAAATATGGGAATCGAGCGGAATTCTAGGGTTTTGGCCGAAAATTGCAAAAAATGAGGAACGATCATGGCAGGGCGGTGAATATTGTTCCTTAGGTCATATTTGATGGCCCGAAAAATTTTAAGGCGATCCGAGTCCTGGAGGCCCGACCCACTCGGAAGGTGTGGGCAATAGTAGAAGAAAATATGGGAATCACGCGGAATTCTAGTTTTTTGGCAGAAAAACGCAAAAAATGAGGAACGATCTTAGCGGGGTTGTTACTATGGTTCCTTGGGTCATATTTTATGGCTCGAAAAAATTTTAGGCGATCCTAGTACGGGGGGCTCGGCCCACTCGGAAGGCGTGGGCAATAGCACACAATAATATGGTAATCAGGCGGAATTCTAGTGTTTTCGCCGAAAATTGCATAAAATGAGGAACGATCATGGCGGGGCGGTGGATATGGTTCCTTAGGTCGTATTTGATGGCCCGGAAAATTTTTAGGCGATCGGGGTCCGGGGATCCCGGGACCACTTGGAAAGCGTGGGCTATAGCTCACAAAAATATGGGAACCGGGCGGAATTCTAGTTTTTTGGCCGAAAAATGCGAAAAATGAGGAACGATCATGGCGAGGTGGTGACTATGGTTCCTTAGGTCTTATTTTATGGCCCGAGAAAATTTTAGGCAATCCGAGTACGGAGGGCTCGGCCCACTCGGAAGGCGTGGGCAATAGCACACAATAATATGGTAATCGGGCGGAATTCTAGTGTTTTGGCCAAAAACTGCATAAAATGAGGAACGATCATGGCGGGGCGGTGACTATGGTTCCTTAGGTCGTATTTGATGGTCCGGAAGAACTTTAGGCGATAGAGATCCGTGGGTCTGGGACCACTCGGAAGGCATGGACTATAGCACACGAAAATATGGGAATCGCGCGGAATTCTAGTTTATTGGCCGAAAAACGCAATAAATGAGGAACGATCATTGCAGGGCGGTGACTATGGTTCCTTAAATCATATTTTATGCCCCGTAAAAATATTAGGCGACCGGGGTCCGGGGTTCCCGGGACCACTTGGAAGGCGTGGGCTATAACTCACGAAAATATGGGAATCGGGCGGAATTCTAGTTTTTTGGCCGAAAAATGTAAAAAATAAGGAACGATCATTGTGGGGCGGTGACTATGGTTCCTTAGGTCATATTTGACAGCCCCAAAAATTTTTAGGCGATCCGAGTCCGGAAGGCCCGGCCCACTCGGAAGACGTGGGCTATTTAGCACACGAAAATATGGGAATCACACGGAATTCTAGTTTTTTGGCCGAAAAATGCAAAAATGGGGAATGATCATGGAGGGGTGGTTAGTATGGTTCCTTGGGTCGTATTTGATGGCCCGGAAAAATTTTAGGCGATCGGGGTCCGGGGGGTACCGGGACCACTTGGAAGGCGTGAGCAATAGCACACGAAAATATGGGAATCGGGCGAAATTCTAGTTTTTTGGCCGAAAAATGCAAAATATTAGCAACGATCATGGCAGGTTGGTGACTATGGTTCCTTAGGTCGTATTTGATGGCTCGGAAAAATTTTAGGCGATCCGAGTCTGGTAGGCCCGGCCCACTCGGAAGGATTGGGCAATAACACACGAAAATATGGGAATCGGGCGGAATTCTAGATTTTTGGATGTAAAATGCAAAAACTGAGGACCTATCATGATGGGGTGGTGACTATGGTTCCTTAGGCTGTGGGATCCCGGGCCCACTCGAAAGGTGTGGGCTATAGCACACGAAAATATGTGAATCGGGCGGAATTCTTGTTTTTTTGCCGGAAATCGCAATAATTGAGGAACGATCATGGCGGGGGAGTTCCTATGGTTCCTTAGGTCGTATTTGATGGCCCGGAAAAATTTTAGGCAATCGGGGTCCGAGGTTCCCGGGACCACTTGGAAGGCGTGGGCTGTCGCACACAAAAATATGGGAATCGAGCGGAATTCTAGGTTTTTGACCGAAAAATGCAAAAAATGAGGAACGATCATGGCGAGGTGGTGAATATGGTTCCTTAGGTCCTATTTTATGGCCCGAAAAAAATTTAGGCGATCCGAGTATGGGGGGCTCGGCCCACTCGGAAGGCGTGGGCAATAGCACACAATAATATGGTAATCGGGCGGAATTCTAGGGTTTTGGCCGAAAACTGCATAAAATGAGGAGCGATCATGGCGGGGCGGTGACTATGGTTCCTTAGGTCGTATTTGATGGTCCGGAAAAACTTTAGGGGATAGGGGTCCGGGGGTCTGGGACCACTCGGAAGGCGTGGGCTATAGCAAACGAAAATATGGGAATCGCGCGGAATTCTAGTTTTTTGGCCGAAAAACGCAAAAAATGAGGAACGATCATGGTAGGGCAGTGACTATGGTTCCTTAAATCATATTTTATGGCCCGTAAAAATATTAGGCGATCAGGGTCCGGGGTTCCCGGGACCACTTGGAAGGCGTGAGCTATAGCACACGAAAATATGGGAATCGGGCGGAATTCTAGTTTTTTGGCCGAAAAATGCAAAATATTAGCAACGATCATGGCGGGGCGGTGACTATGGTTCCTTAGTTCGTATTTGATGGCCTGGAAAAATTTTAGGCGATCCGAGTCTGGTAGGCCCGGCCCACTCGGAAGGCTTGGGCAATAACACACGAAAATATGGGAATCGGGCAGAATTCTAGTTTTTTGGACGTAAAATGCAAAAAATGAGGACCAATCATGGTGGGGCGGTGACTATGGTTCCTTAGGTCGTATTTAATGGCCCAGAAAAATATTAGGCGACCGGGGTCCGAGGTTCCCAGGACCACTTGGAAGGCGTGGGCTGTAGCACACAAAAATATAGGAATCGAGCGGAATTCTAGGTTTTGACCGAAAAATGCAAAAAATGAGGAACGATCATGGCGGGGCGATGAATATGGTTCCTTAGGTCGTATTTGATGGCCCGGAAAAATCTTAGGCGATCCGAGTCCTGGAGGCCCGACCCACTCGGAAGGCGTGGGCAATAATAGACGAAAATATGGGAATCACGCGGAATTCTAGTTTTTTGGCAGAAAAACGCAAAATATGAGGAACGATCATGGCGGGGTGGTTACTATGGTTCCTTGGGTCGTATTTTATGGCTCGAAAAATTTTTAGGCGATCGGGGTCCGGGGGTCCCGGGACCACTTGGAAGGCGTGTGCTATAACACACGAAAATATGGGAATCGGGTAGAATTTTATTTTTTTGACCGAAAAATGCAAAAAATGAGGAACGATCATGGCGGAACGGTGACTATGGTTCCTTAGGTCGTATTTGATGGCCCGGAAAAAGTTTAGGCGATCCGAGTCCAGGAGACCCGGCCCACTCGGAAGGCGCGGGCTATAGTATACGAAAATATGGGAATCGGGCGGAATTCTAGTTTTTTGGCCGAAAAACACAAAATATGAGTAACGATCATGGCGGGGCGGTGACTATGGTTTCTTAGGCCGTATTTGATGGTCCGGAAAAAATTTAGGCGATCGGGGTCCGGGATTCCCTACCTATTGGGAAGGCATGGGCAATTATAGCACACAAAAATATGGGAATCGTACGGAATTCTAGTTTTTAGCCGAAAAATGCAAACAATGAGGAACGATCATGGCGGGGAGGTGAATATGGTTCCTTAGGTCTTATTTGATGGCCCGAATAAAATTTTGATGATCCGAGTCCGGGGGGGCCGGCCCACTCGGAAGGTGTGGGCTATAGCACACGAAAATATGGGAATCGGGCGGAATTCTAGTTTTTTTGCCGGAAATCGCAATAAGTGAGGAACGATCATGGCGGGGCAGTTCCTATGGTTCCTTAGGTCGTATTTGATGGCCCGGAAAATTTTTAGGCGATCGGGGTCCGGGGATCCCAGGACCACTTGGAAAGCGTGGGCTATAGCAGACAAAAATATGGGAACCGGGCGGAATTCTAGTTTTTTGGCCGAAAAATGCGAAAAATGAGGAACGATCATGGCGAGGTGGTGACTATGGTTCCTTAGGTCCTATTTTATGGCCCGAAAAAACTTTAGGCGATCCGAGTACGAGGGACTCGGCCCACTCGGAAGGCGTGGGCAAAGCACACAATAATATGGTAATCGGGCGGAATTCTAGTGTTTTGGCCGAAAACTGCATAAAATGAGGAACGATCATGGCGGGGCGGTGACTATGGTTCCTTAGGTCGTATTTGATGGCTGGAAAACTTTTAGGCGATCGGGGTCCGGGGTTCCCAGCACCACTCGGAAGGCATGGGCTATAGCAAATGAAAATATGGAATCGCGCGGAATTCTAGGTTTTTTGCCAAAAAATACAAAAACATAGGAACGATCATGGCGGGGAGGTGACTATGGTTCCTTAGGTCGTATTTGATGGTCCGGAAAAACTTTAGGCGATAGGGGTCTGGGGGTCTGGGACCACTCGGAAGGCGTGGGCTATAGCACACGAAAATATGGGAATCGCGCGGAATTCTAGTTTTTTGGCCGAAAAACGGAAAAAATGAGGAACGATCATGGTAGGGCGGTGACTATGGTTCCTTAAATCATATTTTATGGCCCGTAAAAATATTAGGCGATCAGGGTCCGGGGTTCCCGGGACCACTTGGAAGGCGTGGGCTATTATACACGAAAATATGGGAATCGGGCGGAATTCTAGTTTTTTGGCCGAAAAATGCAAAAAATGAGGATCGATCATTGCGGGGCGGTGACTATGATTCCTTAGGTCATATTTGATGGCCCAAAAAAATTTTAGGCGATCCGAGTCCGGAAGGCCTTGCCCACTCGGAAGACGTGGGCTATTTAGCACACGAAAATATGGGAATCACGCGGAATTCTAGTTTTTTGGCCGAAAAATGCAAAAATGGGGAACGATCATGGCGGGGCGGTTATTATGGTTCCTTGGGTCGTATTTGATGGCCCAAAAAATTTTTAGGCGATCCGAGTCCGGAAGGCCTGGCCCACTCGGAAGACGTGGGCTATTTTGCACACGAAAATATGGGAATCACGCGGAATTCTAGTTTTTTGGCCGAAAAATGCAAAAATGGGTAACGATCATGGCGGGGCGGTTATTATGGTTCCTTGGGTCATATTTGATGGCCCGGAAAAATTTTAGGCGATCGGGGTCCGGGGGTACCGGGACCACTTGGAAGGCGTGAGCTATAGCACACGAAAATATGGGAATCGGGCGAAATTCTAGTTTTTTGGCCGAAAAATGCAAAATATTAGCAACGATCATGGCGGGGCGGTGACTATGGTTCCTTAGGTCGTATTTGATGGCCCGGAAAAATTTTAGGCGATCCGAGTCTGGTAGGCCCGGCCCACTCGGAAGGCTTGGGCAATAACACACGAAAATATGGGAATCGGGCGGAATTCTAGTTTTTTGGCCGAAAAATGCAAAAAATGAGGAACGATCATTGCGGGGCGGTGACTATGGTTCCTTAGGTCATATTTGACTGCCCGAAAAAATTTTAGGCGATCCGAGTCCGGAAGGCCCGGCCCACTCGGAAGACATGGGCTATTTAGCACACGAAAATATGGGAATCACGCGGAATTCTAGTTTTTTTGGCCGAAAAATGCAAAAATGGGGAACGATCATGGCGGGGCGGTTATTATGGTTCCTTGGGTCGTATTTGATGGCCCAGAAAAATTTTAGGCGATCGGGGTCCGAGGATACCGGGACCACTTGGAAGGCGTGAGCTATAGCACACGAAAATATGGGAATCGGGCGGAATTCTAGTTTTTTGGCCGAAAAATGCAAAATATTAGCAACGATCATGGCAGGTTTGTGACTATGGTTCCTTAGGTCATATTTAATGGCCCGGAAAAATTTTAGGCGATCCGAGTTTGGTAGGCCCGGCCCACTCGGAAGGCTTGGGCAATAACACACGAAGATATGGGAATTGGGCGGAATTCTAGTTTTTTGGACGTAAAATGCAAAAAATGAGGACCGATCATGGTGGGGCGGTGACTATGGTTCCTTAGGTCGTATTTGATGGCTCAGAAAAATATTAGGCGACCGGGGTCCGAGGTTCCCGGGACCACTTGGAAGGCGTGGGCTGTAGCACACAAAAATATGGGAATCGAGCGGAATTTTAGGTTTTTGAGCGAAAAATGCAAAAAATGATGAACGATCATGGCGGGGCGGTGAATATGGTTCCTTAGGTCGTATTTGATGGCCCGGAAAAAATTTAGGCGATCCGAGTCATGGAGGCCCGATCCACTCGGAAGGCGTGGGCAATAGTAGACAAAATATGGGAATCACGCGGAATTCTAGTTTTTTGGCAGAAAAACGCAAAAAATGAGGAACGATCTTGGCGGGGTGGTTACTATGGTTCCTTGGGTCATATTTTATGGCTCGAAAAAATTTTAGGCGATCGGGGTCTGCGGTCCCAGGACCACTTGGAAGGCGTGTGCTATAACACACGAAAATATGGGAATCGGGCAGAATTCTAGTTTTTTGGCGGGGAGGTGAATATGGTTCTTTAGGTCTTATTTGATGGCCCGAAAAAGCTTTAGGCGACCCGAGTCCAGGGGGCCCGGTTCACTCGGAAGGTGTGGGCTATAGCACACGAAAATATGGGAATCGGGCGGAATTCTAGTTTTTTTGCCGGAAATCGCAATAAGTGAGGAACTATCATGGCGGGGCAGTTCCTATGGTTCCTTAGGTCGTATTTGATGGGCCGGAAAAATTTTAGGCGATCGGGGTCCGGGGATCCCGGGACCACTTGGAAAGCGTGGGATATAGCACACAAAAATATGGGAACCGGGCGGAATTCTAGTTTTTTGACCGAAAAATGCAAAAAATGAGGAACGATCATGGCGAGGTGGTGACTATGGTTCCTTAGGTCCTATTTTATGGCCCGAAAAAACTTTAGGCGATCCGAGTACGGGGGGCTCGGCCCACTCGAAAGGCGTGGGCAATAGCACACGAAAATATGGTAATCGGGCGGAATTCTAGGGTTTTGGCCGAAAACTGCATAAAATGAGGAACGATCATGGCGGGGCGGTGACTATGGTTCCTTAGGTCGTATTTGATGGTCCGGAAAAACTTTCGGGGATAAGGGTCCGGGGATCCCGGGACCACTTGGAAAGCGTGGGCAATAGCACAAAATAATATGGTAATCGGGCGGAATTCTAGTGTTTTGGCCGAAAACTGCATAAAATGAGGAACGACCATGGAGGGGCGGTGACTATGGTTCCTTAGGTCGTATTTGATGGCTGGAAAACTTTTAGGCGATCGGGGTCTGGGGTTCCAGGGACCACTCGGAAGGCGTGGTCTATAGCAAATGAAAAAATGGAATCGCGCGGAATTCAAGGTTTTTTGCCAAAAAATACAAAAACATAAGAACGATCATGGCGGGGCGGTGACTATGGTTCCTTAGGTCGTATTTGATGGTCCGGAAGAACTTTGGGCGATAGGGGTCCGTGGGTCTGGTACCACTCGGAAGGCGTGTGCTATAGCACACGAAAATATGGGAATCGCGCGGAATTCTAGTTTATTGGCCGAAAAACGCAAAAAATGAGGAACGATCATGGTAGGGCGGTGACTATGGTTCCTTAAATCATATTTTATGGCCCGTAAAAATATTAGGCGATCAGGGTCCGGGGTTCCCGGGACCACTTGGAAGGCGTGCGCTATTACACACGAAAATATGGGAATCGGGCGGAATTCTAGTTTTTTGGCCGAAAAATGCAAAAAATGAGGATCGATCATTGCGGGGCGGTGACTATGATTCCTTAGGTCATATGTGACGGCCCCAAAAATTTTTAGGCGATCCGAGTCCGGAAGGCCTGGCCCACTCGGAAGACGTGGTCTATTTAGCACACGAAAATATGGGAATCACGCGGAATTCTAGTTTTTTGGCCGAAAAATGCAAAAATGGGGAACGATAATGGCGGGGCGGTTATTATGGTTCCTTGGGCCGTATTTGATGGCCCAAAAAATTTTTAGGCGATCCGAGTCCGGAAGGCCCGGCCCACTCGGAAGACGTCGGCTATTTTGCACACAAAAATATGGGAATCACGCGGAATTCTAGTTTTTTGGCCGAAAAATGCAAAAATGGGGAACGATTATGGCGGGGCGGTTATTATGGTTCCTTGGGTCATATTTGATGGCCCGGAAAAATTTTAGGCGATCGGGGTCTGGGGGTACCGGGACCACTTGGAAGGCGTGAGCTATAGCACACGAAAATATGGGAATCGGGCGAAATTCTAGTTTTTTGGCCGAAAAATGCAAAATATTAGCAACGATCATGGCGGGGCGGTGACTATGGTTCCTTAGGTCGTATTTGATGGCCCGGAAAAATTTTAGGCGATCCGAGTCTGGTAGGCCCGGCCCACTCGGAAGGCTTGGGCAATAACACACGAAAATATGGGAATCGGGCGGAATTCTAGTTTTTTGGCCGAAAAATGCAAAAAATGAGGAACGATCATTGCGGGGCAGTGACTATGGTTCCTTAGGTCGTATTTGACTGCCCGAAAAAATTTTAGGCGATCCGAGTCCGGAAGGCCCGACCCACTCGGAAGGCATGGGCTATTTAGCACACGAAAATATGGGAATCACGCGACATTTATTTTTTTTGGCCGAAAAATGCAAAAATGGGGAACGATCATGGCGGGGCGGTTATTATGGTTCCTTGGGTCGTATTTGATGGCCCGGAAAAATTTTAGGCGATCGGGGGTCCGGGGATACCGGGACCACATGGAAGGCGTGAGCTATAGCACACTAAAATATGGGAATCGGGCGGAATTCAAGGTTTTTGGCCGAAAAATGCAAAATATTAGCAACGATCATGGCGGGGCGGTGACTATGGTTCCTTAGGTCATATTTGATGGTCCGGAAAAATTTTAGGCGATCCGAGTCTGGTAGGCCCGGCCCACTCGGAAGGCTTGGGCAATAACACACGAAGATATGAGAATTGGGCGGAATTCTAGTTTTTTGGACGTAAAATGCAAAAAATGAGGACCGATCATGGTGGGGCGGTGACTATGGTTCCTTAGGTCGTATTTGATGGCTCAGAAAAATATTAGGCGACCGGGGTCCAAGGTTCCCGGGACCACTTGGAAGGCGTGGGCTGTAGCACACAAAAATATGGGAATCGAGCGGAATTTTCGGTTGTTGAGCGAAAAATGCAAAAAATGATGAACGATCATGGCGGGGTGGTGAATATGGTTCCTTAGGTCGTATTTGATGGCCCGGAAAAAATTTAGGCGATCCGAGTCCTGAAGGCCCGACCCACTCAGAATGCGTGGGCAATAGTAGACAAAAATATGGGAATCACGCGGAATTCTAGTTTTTTGGCAGAAAAACGCAAAAAATGAGGAACGATCTTGGCGGGGTTGTTACTATGGTTCCTTGGGTCATATTTTATGGCTCGAAAAAATTTTAGGCGATCGGGGTCTGGGGTCCCGGGACCACTTGGAAGGCGTGTGCTATAACACACGAAAATATGGGAATCGGGCAGAATTCTAGTTTTTTGGCCGAAAAATGCAAAAAATGAGGAACGATCATGGCGGAATGGTGACTATGGTTCCTTAGGTCGTATTTGATGTCCCGGAAAAGTTTAGGCGATCCGAGTCCGGGAGACCCGGCCCACTCGGAAGGCGTGGGCTATAGCACACGAAAATATGGGAATCGGGCGTAATTCTAGTTTTTTGGCCGAAAAACACAAAATATGAGTAACGATCATGGCGGGGCGGTGACTATGGTTTCTTAGGACGTATTTGATGGTCCGGAAAAATTTTAGGAGATCGGGGTCCGGGATTCCCTACCCATTGGGAAGGCGTGGGCAGTTATAGCACACGAAAATATGGGAATCGTACGGAAATCTAGTTTTTTAGCCGAAAAATGCAAACAATGAGGAACGATCATGGCGGGGAGGTGAATATGGTTCCTTAGGTCTTATTTGATGGCTCGAATAAAATTTAGATGATCCGAGTCCGGGGGCCCGGCCCACTCGGAAGGTGTGGGCTATAGCACACGAAAATATGGGTATCGGGCGGAATTCTAGTTTTTTGGCCGAAAAACACAAAATATGAGTAACGATCATGGCGGGGCAATTCCTACGGTTCCTTAGGTCGTAATTGATGGCCCGAAAAAATTTTAGGTGATCGGGGTCCGGGGATCCCGGGACTACTTGGAAAGCGTGGGCTATAGCACACAAAAATATGGGAACCGGGCGGAATTCTAGTTTTTTGGACGAAAAATACGAAAAATGAGGAAGGATTATGGCGAGGTGGTGACTATGGTTCCTTAGGTCCTATTTTATGGCCCGAAAAAACTTTAGGCGATCCGAGTACGGGGGGCTCGGCCAACTCGGAAGGCGTGGGCAATAGCACACAATAATATGGTAATCGGGCAGAATTCTATTGTTTTGGCCGAAAAATGCAAAAAATGAGGAACGATCATGGCGGGGCAGTGACTATGGTTCCTTAGGTCATATTTGATGGTCCAGAAAAACTTTAGGCGATAGGGGTCCGGGGGTCTGGGAGCACTCGGAAGGCGTTGGCTATAGCACACGAAAATATGGGAATCGGGCGGAATTCTAGTTTTTTGGCCGAAAAATGCAAAAAATGAGGATCGATCATTGCGGGGCGGTGACTATGATTCCTTAGGTCATATGTGACGGCCCAAAAAATTTTTAGGCGATCCGAGTCCGGAAGGCCTGGCCCACTCGGAAGACGTGGGCTATTTAGCACACGAAAATATGGGAATCACGCGGAATTCTAGTTTTTTGGCCGAAAAATGCAAAAATGGGGAACGATCATGGCGGGGCAGTTATTATGGTTCCTTGGGTCGTATTTGATGGCCCAAAAAAATTTTAGGCGATCCGAGTCCGAAAGGCCCGGCCCACTCGGAAGACGTCGGCTATTTTGCACACAAAAATATGGGAATCACGCGGAATTCTAGTTTTTTGGCCGAAAAATGCAAAAATGGGGAACGATTATGGCGGGGCGGTTTTTATGGTTCCTTGGGTCATATTTGATGGCCCGGAAAAATTTTAGGCGATCGGGGTCGGGGGGTACCGGGACCACTTGGAAGGCGTGAGCTATAGCACACGAAAATATGGGAATCGGGCGAAATTCTAGTTTTTTGGCCGAAAAATGCAAAATATTAGCAAAGATCATGGCGGGGCGGTGACTATGGTTCCATAGGTCGTATTTGACTGCCCGAAAAAATTTTAGGCGATCCGAGTCCGGAAGGCCCGGCCCACTCGGAAGGCATGGGCTATTTAGCACACGAAAATATGGGAATCACGCGGAATTTAGTTTTTTTGGCCGAAAAATGCAAAAATGGGGAACGATCATGGCGGGGCGGTTATTATGGTTCCTTGGGTCGTATTTGATAGCCCGGAAAAATTTTAGGCGATCGGGGGTCCGGGGATACCGGGTGCACTTGGAAGGCGTGAGCTATAGCACACGAAAATATGGGAATCGGGCGAAATTCAAGTTTTTTGGCCGAAAAATGCAAAATATTAGCAACGATCATGGCGGGGAGGTGACTATGGTTCCATAGGGCATATTTGATGGCCCGGAAAAATTTTAGGCGATCCGAGTCTGGTAGGCCCGGCCCACTCGGAAGGCTTGGGCAATAACACACGAAGATATGGGAATTGGGCGGAATTCTAGTTTTTTGGACGTAAAATGCAAAAAATGAGGACCGATCATGGTGGGGTGGTGACTATGGTTCCTTAGGTCGTATTTGATGGCTCAGAAAAATATTAGGCGACCGGGGTCCGAGGTTCCCGGGACCACATGGAAGGTGTGGGCTGTAGCACACAAAAATATGGGAATCGAGCGGAATTTTCGGTTGTTGAGCGAAAAATGCAAAAAATGATGAACGATCATGGCGGGGTGGTGAATATGGTTCCTTAGGTCGTATTTGATGGCCCGGAAAAAATTTAGGCGATCCGAGTCCTGGAGGCCCGACCCACTCAGAATGCGTGGGCAATAGTAGACAAAAATATGGGAATCACGCGAAATTCTAGTTTTTTGGCAGAAAAACGCAAAAAATGAGGAACGATCTTGGCGGGGTGGTTACTATGGTTCCTTGGGTCATATTTTATGGCTCGAAAAAATTTTAGGCGATCGGGGTCTGGGGTCCCGGGACCACTTGGAAGGCGTGTGCTATAACACACGAAAATATGGGAATCGGGCAGAATTCTAGTTTTTTGGCCGAAAAATGCAAAAAATGAGGAACGATCATGGCGGAATGGTGACTATGGTTCCTTAGGTCGTATTTGATGGCCCGGAAAAAGTTTAGGCAATCCGAGTCCGGGAGACCCGGCCCACTCGGAAGGCGTGGGCTATAGCACACGAAAATATGGGAATCGGGCGTAATTCTAGTTTTTTGGCCGAAAAACACAAAATATGAGTAACGATCATGGAAGGGCGGTGACTGTGGTTTCTTTGGTCGTATTTGATGGTCCGGAAAAATTTTAGGAGATCGGGGTCCGGGATTCCCTACCCATTGGGAAGGCGTGGGCAGTTATAGCACACGAAAATATGGGAATCGTACGGAATTCTAGTTTTTTAGCCGAAAAATGCAAACAATGAGGAACGATCATGGCGGGGAGGTGAATATGGTTCCTTAGGTCTTATTTGATGGCTCGAATAAAATTTAGATGATCCGAGTCCGGGGGCCCGGCCCACTCGGAAGGTGTGGGCTATAGCACACGAAAATATGGGTATCGGGCGGAATTCAAATTTTTTGGCCGAAAAACACAAAATATGAGTAACGATCATGGCGGGGCAATTCCTACGGTTCCTTAGGTCGTATTTGATGGCCCGAAAAAATTTTAGGTGATCGGGGTCCGGGGATCCCGGGACCACTTGGAAAGCGTGGGCTATAGCACATAAAAATATGGGAACCGGGCGGAATTCTAGTTTTTTGGCCGAAAAATGCGAAAAATGAGGAACGATCATGGCGAGGTGGTGACTATGGTTCCTTAGGTCCTATTTTATGGCCCAAAAAAACTTTAGGCGATCCGAGTACGGGGGGCTCGGCCCACTCGGAAGGCGTGGGCAATAGCACAAAATAATATGGTAATCGGGCGGAATTCTAGTGTTTTGGCCGAAAACTGCATAAAATGAGGAACGATCATGGAGGGGCGGTGACTATGGTTCCTTAGGTCGTATTTGATGGCTGGAAAACTTTTAGGCGATCGGGGTCTGGGGTTCCAGGGACCATTCGGAAGGCGTGGTCTATAGCAAATGAAAAAATGGAATCGCGCGGAATTCAAGGTTTTTTGCCAAAAAATACAAAAACATAAGAACGATCATGGCGGGGCGGTGACTATGGTTCCTTAGGTCGTATTTGATGGTCCGGAAGAACTTTGGGCGATAGGGGTCCGTGGGTCTGGTACCACTCGGAAGGCGTGTGCTATAGCACACGAAAATATGGGAATCGCGCGGAATTCTAGTTTATTGGCCGAAAAACGCAAAAAATGAGGAACGATCATGGTAGGGCGGTGACTATGGTTCCTTAAATCATATTTTATGGCCCGTAAAAATATTAGGCGATCAGGGTCCGGGGTTCCCGGGACCACTTGGAAGGCGTGCGCTATTACACACGAAAATATGGGAATCGGGCGGAATTCTAGTTTTTTGGCCGAAAAATGCAAAAAATGAGGATCGATCATTGCGGGGCGGTGACTATGATTCCTTAGGTCATATGTGACGGCCCAAAAAATTTTTAGGCGATCCGAGTCCGGAAGGCCTGGCCCACTCGGAAGACGTGGGCTATTTAGCACACGAAAATATGGGAATCACGCGGAATTCTATTTTTTGGCCGAAAAATGCAAAAATGGGGAACGATAATGGCGGGGCGGTTATTATGGTTCCTTGGGTCGTATTTGATGGCCCAAAAAATTTTTAGGCGATCCGAGTCCGGAAGGCCCGGCCCACTCGGAAGACGTCGGCTATTTTGCACACAAAAATATGGGAATCACGCGGAATTCTAGTTTTTTGGCCGAAAAATGCAAAAATGGGGAACGATTATGGCGGGGCGGTTATTATGGTTCCTTGGGTCATATTTGATGGCCCGGAAAAATTTTAGGCGATCGGGGTCTGGGGGTACCGGGACCACTTGGAAGGCGTGAGCTATAGCACACGAAAATATGGGAATCGGGCGAAATTCTAGTTTTTTGGCCGAAAAATGCAAAATATTAGCAACGATCATGGCGGGGCAGTGACTATGGTTCCTTAGGTCGTATTTGATGGCCCGGAAAAATTTTAGGCGATCCGAGTCTGGTAGGCCCGGCCCACTCGGAAGGCTTGGGCAATAACACACGAAAATATGGGAATCGGGCGGAATTCTAGTTTTTTGGCCGAAAAATGCAAAAAATGAGGAACGATCATTGCGGGGCGGTGACTATGGTTCCTTAGGTCGTATTTGACTGCCCGAAAAAATTTTAGGCGATCCGAGTCCGGAAGGCCCGACCCACTCGGAAGGCATGGGCTATTTAGCACACGAAAATATGGGAATCACGCGGCATTTAGTTTTTTTGGCCGAAAAATGCAAAAATGGGGAACGATCATGGCGGGGCGGTTATTATGGTTCCTTGGGTCTTATTTGATGGCCCGGAAAAATTTTAGGCGATCGGGGGTCCGGGGATACCGGGACCACTTGGAAGGCGTGAGCTATAGCACACTAAAATATGGGAATCGGGCGGAATTCAAGTTTTTTGGCCGAAAAATGCAAAATATTAGCAACGATCATGGCGGGGCGGTGACTATGGTTCCTTAGGTCATATTTGATGGTCCGAAAAAAATTTAGGCGATCCGAGTCTGGTAGGCCCGGCCCACTCGGAAGGCTTGGGCAATAACACACGAAGATATGAGAATTGGGCGGAATTCTAGTTTTTTGGACGTAAAATGCAAAAAATGAGGACCGATCATGGTGGGGCGGTGACTATGGTTCCTTAGGTCGTATTTGATGGCTCAGAAAAATATTAGGCGACCGGGGTCCAAGGTTCCCGGGACCACTTGGAAGGCGTGGGCTGTAGCACACAAAAATATGGGAATCGAGCGGAATTTTCGGTTGTTGAGCGAAAAATGCAAAAAATGATGAACGATCATGGCGGGGTGGTGAATATGGTTCCTTAGGTCGTATTTGATGACCCGGAAAAAATTTAGGCGAACCGAGTCCTGAAGGCCCGACCCACTCAGAATGCGTGGGCAATAGTAGACAAAAATATGGGAATCACGCGGAATTCTAGTTTTTTGGCAGAAAAACGCAAAAAATGAGGAACGATCTTGGCGGGGTGGTTACTATGGTTCCTTGGGTCATATTTTATGGCTCGAAAAAATTTTAGGCGATCGGGGTCTGGGGTCCCGGGACCACTTGGAAGGCGTGTGCTATAACACACGAAAATATGGGAATCGGGCAGAATTCTAGTTTTTTGGCCGAAAAATGCAAAAAATGAGGAACGATCATGGCGGAATGGTGACTATGGTTCCTTAGGTCGTATTTGATGTCCCGGAAAAAGTTTAGGCGATCCGAGTCCGGGAGACCCGGCCCACTCGGAAGGCGTGGGCTATAGCACACGAAAATATGGGAATCGGGCGTAATTCCAGTTTTTTGGCCGAAAAACACAAAATATGAGTAAGGATCATGGCGGGGCGGTGACTATGGTTTCTTAGGACGTATTTGATGGTCCGGAAAAATTTTAGGAGATCGGGGTCCGGGATTCCCTACCCATTGGGAAGGCGTGGGCAGTTATAGCACACGAAAATATGGGAATCGTACGGAAATCTAGTTTTTTAGCCGAAAAATGCAAACAATGAGGAACGATCATGGCGGGGAGGTGAATATGGTTCCTTAGGTCTTATTTGATGGCTCGAATAAAATTTAGATGATCCGAGTCCGGGGGGCCTGGCCCACTCGGAAGGTGTGGGCTATAGCACACGAAAATATGGGTATCGGTAGGAATTCAAGTTTTCTGGCCGAAAAACACAAAATATGAGTAACGATCATGGCAGGGCAATTCCTACGGTTCCTTAGGTCGTATTTGATGGCCCGAAAAAATTTTAGGTGATCGGGGTCCGGGGATCCCGGGACTACTTGGAAAGCGTGGGCTATAGCACACAAAAATATGGGAACCGGGCGGAATTCTAGTTTTTTGGACGAAAAATACGAAAAATGAGGAACGATTATGGCGAGGTGGTGACTATGGTTCCTTAGGTCCTATTTTATGGCCCGAAAAAACTTCAGGCGATCCGAGTACGGGGGGCTCGGCCAACTCGGAAGGCGTGGGCAATAGCACACAATAATATGGTAATCGGGCAGAATTCTAGTGTTTTGGCCGAAAAATGCAAAAAATGAGGAACGATCATGGCGGGGCAGTGACTATGGTTCCTTAGGTCATATTTGATGGTCCGGAAAAACTTTAGGCGATAGGGGTCCGGGGGTCTGGGAGCACTCGGAAGGCGTTGGCTATAGCACACGAAAATATGGGAATCGGGCGGAATTCTAGTTTTTTGGCCGAAAAATGCAAAAAATGAGGATCGATCATTGCGGGGCGGTGACTATGATTCCTTAGGTCATATGTGACGGCCCAAAAAATTTTTAGGCGATCCGAGTCCGGAAGGCCTGGCCCACTCGGAAGACGTGGGCTATTTAGCACACGAAAATATGGGAATCACGCGGAATTCTAGTTTTTTGGCCGAAAAATGCAAAAATGGGGAACGATCATGGCGGGGCGGTTATTATGGTTCCTTGGGTCGTATTTGATGGCCCAAAAAATTTTTAGGCGATCCGAGTCCGAAAGGCCCGGCCCACTCGGAAGACGTCGGCTATTTTGCACACAAAAATATGGGAATCACGCGGAATTCTAGTTTTTTGGCCGAAAAATGCAAAAATGGGGAACGATTATGGCGGGGCGGTTTTTATGGTTCCTTGGGTCATATTTGATGGCCCGGAAAAATTTTAGGCGATCGGGGTCGGGGGGTACCGGGACCACTTGGAAGGCGTGAGCTATAGCACACGAAAATATGGGAATCGGGCGAAATTCTAGTTTTTTGGCCGAAAAATGCAAAATATTAGCAAAGATCATGGCGGGGCGGTGACTATGGTTCCTTAGGTCGTATTTGACTGCCCGAAAAAATTTTAGGCGATCCGAGTCCGGAAGGCCCGGCCCACTCGGAAGGCATGGGCTATTTAGCACACGGAAATATGGGAATCACGCGGAATTTAGTTTTTTTGGCCGAAAAATGCAAAAATGGGGAACGATCATGGCGGGGCGGTTATTATGGTTCCTTGGGTCGTATTTGATGGCCCGGAAAAATTTTAGGCGATCGGGGGTCCGGGGATACCGGGACCACTTGGAAGACGTGAGCTATAGCACACGAAAATATGGGAATCGGGCGAAATTCAAGTTTTTTGGCCGAAAAATGCAAAATATTAGCAACGATCATGGCGGGGAGGTGACTATGGTTCCATAGGGCATATTTGATGGCCCGGAAAAATTTTAGGCGATCCGAGTCTGGTAGGCCCGGCCCACTCGGAAGGCTTGGGCAATAACACACGAAGATATGGGAATTGGGCGGAATTCTAGTTTTTTGGACGTAAAATGCAAAAAATGAGGACCGATCATGGTGGGGTGGTGACTATGGTTCCTTAGGTCGTATTTGATGGCTCAGAAAAATATTAGGCGACCGGGGTCCGAGGTTCCCGGGACCACATGGAAGGTGTGGGCTGTAGCACACAAAAATATGGGAATCGAGCGGAATTTTCGGTTGTTGAGCGAAAAATGCAAAAAATGATGAACGATCATGGCGGGGTGGTGAATATGGTTCCTTAGGTCATATTTGATGGCCCGGAAAAAATTTAGGCGATCCGAGTCCTGGAGGCCCGACCCACTCAGAATGCGTGGGCAATAGTAGACAAAAATATGGGAATCACGCGGAATTCTAGTTTTTTGGCAGAAAAACGCAAAAAATGAGGAACGATCTTGGCGGGGTGGTTACTATGGTTCCTTGGGTCATATTTTATGGCTCGAAAAATTTTTAGGCGATCGGGGTCTGGGGTCCCGGGACCACTTGGAAGGCGTGTGCTATAACACACGAAAATATAGGAATCGGGCAGAATTCTAGTTTTTTGGCCGAAAAATGCAAACAATGAGGAACGATCATGGCGGAATGGTGACTATGGTTCCTTAGGTCGTATTTGATGTCCCGAAAAAAGTTTAGGCAATCCGAGTCCGGGAGACCCGGCCCACTCGGAAGGCGTGGGCTATAGCACACGAAAATATGGGAATCGGGCGTAATTCTAGTTTTTTGGCCGAAAAACACAAAATATGAGTAACGATCATGGCAGGGCGGTGACTGTGGTTTCTTAGGTCGTATTTGATGGTCCGGAAAAATTTTAGGAGATCGGGGTCCGGGATTCCCTACCCATTGGGAAGGCGTGGGCAGTTATAGCACACGAAAATATGGGAATCGTACGGAATTCTAGTTTTTTAGCCGAAAAATGCAAACAATGAGGAACGATCATGGCGGGGAGGTGAATATGGTTCCTTAGGTCTTATTTGATGGCTCGAATAAAATTTAGATGATCCGAGTCCGGGGGCCCGGCCCACTCGGAAGGTGTGGGCTATAGCACACGAAAATATGGGTATCGGGCGGAATTCAAATTTTTTGGCCGAAAAACACAAAATATGAGTAACGATCATGGCGGGGCAATTCCTACGGTTCCTTAGGTCGTATTTGATGGCCCGAAAAAATTTTAGGTGATCGGGGTCCGGGGATCCCGGGACCACTTGGAAAGCGTGGGCTATAGCACACAAAAATATGAGAACCGGGCGGAATTCTAGTTTTTTGGACGAAAAATACGAAAAATGAGGAACGATTATGGCGAGGTGGTGACTATGGTTCCTTAGGTCCTATTTTATGGCCCGAAAAAACTTTAGGCGATCCGAGTACGGGGGCTCGGCCCACTCGGAAGGCGTGGGCAATAGCACACAATAATATGGTAATCGGGCAGAATTCTAGTGTTTTGGCCGAAAAATGCAAAAAATGAGGAACGATCATGGCGGGGCAGTGACTATGGTTCCTTAGGTCATATTTGATGGTCCGGAAAAACTTTAGGCGATAGGGGTCCGGGGGTCTGGGAGCACTCGGAAGGCGTTGGCTATAGCACACGAAAATATGGGAATCGGGCGGAATTCTAGTTTTTTGGCCGAAAAATGCAAAAAATGAGGAACGATCATTGCGGGGTGGTGACTATGGTTCCTTAGCTCGTATTTGATGGCCCGAAAAATTTTTAGGCGATCCGAGTCCGGAAGGCCGGGCACACTCGGAAGACGTGGGCTATTTAGCACACGAAAATATGGGAATCACGCGGAATTCTAGTTTTTTGGCCGAAAAACGTAAAAATGGGGAAAGATCATGGCGGGGCGGTTATTATGGTTCCTTGGGTCGTACTTGATGGCCCGGAAAAATTTTAGGCGATCGAGGTCCGGGGGTACTGGGACCACTTGGAAGGCGTGAGCTATAGCACACGAAAATATGGGAATCGGGCAGAATTCTAGTTTTTTGGCCGAAAAATGCAAAATATTAGCACCGATCATGGCGGGGCGGTGACTATGGTTCCTTAGGTCATATTTGATGGCCCGGAAAATTTTTAGGCGATCCGAGTCTGGTAGGCCCGGCCCACTCGGAAGGCTTGGGCGATAACACACGAAAATATGGGAATTGGGCGGAATTCTAGTTTTTTGGACGTAAAATGCATAAAATGAGGACCGATCATGGTGGGGCGGTGACTATGGTTCCTTAGGTCATATTTGATGGCTCAGAAAAATATTAGGCGACCGGGGTCCGAGGTTCCCGGGACCACTTGGAAGGCGTGGGCTGTAGCACACAAAAATATGGGAATCGAGCGAAATTTTAGGTTTTTGAGCGAAAAATGCAAAAAATGATGAACGATCATGGCGGGGCGGTGAATATGGTTCCTTAGGTCGTATTTGATGGCCCGGAAAAAATTTAGGCGATCCGAGTCCTGGAGGCCCGACCCACTCGGAAGGCGTGGGCAATAGTAGACAAAAATATGGGAATCACACGGAATTCTAGTTTTTTGGCAAAAAAACGCAAAAAATGAGGAACGATCTTGGCAGGGTGGTTACTATGGTTCCTTGGGTCATATTTTATGGCTCGAAAAATTTTTAGGCGATCGGGGTCTGGGGTCCCGGGACCACTTGGAAGGCGTGTGCTATAACACACGAAAATATAGGAATCGGGCAGAATTCTAGTTTTTTGGCCGAAAAATGCAAAAAATGAGGAACGATCATGGCGCAATGGTGACTATGGTTCCTTAGGTCGTATTTGATGGCCCGAAAAAAGTTTAGGCGATCCGAGTCCGGGAGACCCGGCCCACTCGGAAGGCGTGGGCTATAGCACACGAAAATATGGGAATCGGGCGTAATTCTAGTTTTTTGGCAGAAAAACACAAAATATGAGTAACGATCATGGCAGGGCGGTGACTATGGTTTCTTAGGTCGTATTTGATGGTCCGGATAAATTTTAGGAGATCGGGGTCCGGGATTCCCTACCCATTGGGAAGGCGTGGGCAGTTATAGCACACGAAAATATGGGAATCGTACGGAATTCTAGTTTTTTAGCCGAAAAATGCAAACAATGAGGAACGATCATGGCGGGGAGGTGAATATGGTTCCTTAGGTCTTATTTGATGGCTCGAATAAAATTTAGATGATCCGAGTCCGGGGGCCTGGCCCACTCGGAAGGTGTGGGCTATAGCACACGAAAATATGGGTATCGGGCGGAATTCTAGTTTTTTGGCCGAAAAACACAAAATATGAGTAACGATCATGGCGGGGCAGTTCCTATGGTTCCTTAGGTCGTATTAGATTGCCCGAAAAAGTTTTAGGTGATCGGGGTCCGGGGATCCCGGGACCACTTGGAAAGCGTGGGCTATAGCACACAAAAATATGGGTACCGGGCGGAATTCTAGTGTTTTTGCCGAAAAATGTGAAAAATGAGGAACGATCATGGTGAGGTGGTGACTATGGTTCCTTAGGTCCTATTTTATGGCCCGAAAAAACTTTAGGCGATCCGAGTACGGGGGTCTCGGCCCACACGGAAGGCGTGGGCAATAGCACACAATAATATGGTAATCGGGCGGAATTCTAGTGTTTTTGCCGAAAACTGCATAAAATGAGGAACGATCATGGCGGGGCGGTGACTATGGTTCCTTAGGTTGTATTTGATTGTTGGAAAACTTTTAGGCGATCGGGGTTTGGGGTTCCCGGGACCACTCGGAAGGCATGGGCTATAGCAAATGAAAATATGGAATCGCGCGAAATTCTAGGTTTTTTGCCAAAAAATACAAAAACATAGGAATGATCATGGCGGGGCGGTGACTATGGTTACTTAGGTTGTATTTGATGGTCCTGAAAAACTTTAGGCGATAGGGGTACGGCGGTCTGGGACAACTCGGAAGGCGTGGGCTATAGCACACGAAAATATGGGAATCGCGCGGAATTCTAGTTTTTTGGCCGAAAAACACAAAAAATGAGGAACGATCATGGCGGGGCGGTGACTATGGTTCCTAAAATCATATTTTATGGCCCGTAAAAATATTAGGCGATTGGGGTCCGGGGTTCCCGGAACCACTTGGAAGGCGTGGGCTATAACACACGAAAATATGGGAATCGGGCGAAATTCTAGTTTTTTGGCCGAAAAATGCAAAAAATGAGGAACGATCATTGCAGGGCGGTGACTATGGTTCCTTAGGTCGTATTTGACGGCCCGAAAATTTTTTAGGCGATCCGAGTATGGAAGGCCCGGCCCACTCGGAAGACGTGGGCTATTTAGCACACGAAAATATGGGAATCACGCGGAATTCTAGTTTTTTTGGCCGAAAAATGCAAAAATGGGGAATCATCATGGCGGGGCGGTTATTATGGTTCCTTGGGTCGTATTTGATGGCCCGGAAAAATTTTAGGCGATCGGGGTCCGGGGGTACCGGGACCACTTGGAAGGCGTGAGCTATAGCACACGAAAATATGGGAATCGGGCGGAATTCTAGTTTTTTGGCCGAAAAATGCAAAATATTAGCAACGATCATGGCGGGGTGGTGACTATGGTTCCTTAGGTCGTATTTGATGGCCCGGAAAAATTTTAGGTGATCCGAGTCTGGTAGGCCTGACCCACTCGGAAGGCTTGGGCAATAACACACGAAAATATGGGAATTGGGCGGAATTCTAGTTTTTTTGACGTAAAACGCAAAAAATGAGGACCGATCATGGTGGGGCGGTGACTATGGTTCCTTAAGTCGTATTTGATGGATCAGAAAACTATTAGGTGACCGGGGTCCGAGGTTCCCGGGACCACTTGGAAGGCGTGGGCTGTAGCACACAAAAATATGGGAATCGAGCGGAATTTTAGGTTTTTGACCGAAAAATGCAAAAAATTAGGAACGATCATAGCGGTGCGGTGAATATGGTTCCTTAGGTCATATTTGATGGCCCGGAAAAATTTTAGGCGATCCGAGTCCTGGAGGCCCGACCCACTCGGAAGGCGTGGGCAATAGTAGATGAAAATATGGGAGTCACGCGGAATTCTAGTTTTTGGCAGAAAAACGCAAAAAATGAGGAACGATCACGGTGGGGTGGTTACTATGGTTCCTTGGGTCGTATTTTAGGGCCCGAAAATTTTTTAGGTGATCGGGGTCCGGGGGTCCCGGGACCACTTGGAAGGCGTGTGCTATAACACACGAAAATATGAGAATCGGGCAGAATTATAGTTTTTTGGCTGAAAAATGCAAAAAATGAGGAATGATCATGGCGGAACGGTGACTATGGTTCCTTAGGTCGTATTTGATGGCCCGGAAAAAGTTCAGGCGATCCGAGTCCGGGAGACCCGGCCCACTCGGAAGGCGTGGGCTATAGCATACGAAAATATGGGAATCGGGCGGAATTCTTGTTTTTTGGCCGAAAAACACAAAATATGTGTAACGATCATGGCGGGGCGGTGACTATGGTTTCTTAGGATGTATTTGATGGTCCGAAAAAATTTTAGGCGATCGGGGTCCGGGATTCCCTACCCATTGGGAAGGCGTGGGCAGTTATAGCACACGAAAATATGGGAATCATACTGAATTCTAGTTTTTTAGCCGAAAAATGCAAACAATGAGGAACGATCATGGCGGGGAGGTGAATATGGTTCCTTAGGTCTTATTTGATGGCCCGAATAAAATTTAGATGATCCGAGTCAGGGGGGCCCGGCCCACTCGGAAGGTGTGGGCTATAGCACACGAAAATATGGGAATCGGGCGGAATTCTAGTATTTTGGCCGAAAACTGCATAAAATGAGGAACGATCATGGTGGGGCGGTGACTATGGTTCCTTAGGTCGTATTTGATGGCTTGAAAATTTTTAGGCGATCGGGGTCCGGGGTTCCAGGGACCACTCGGAAGGCGTTGGCTATAGCAAATGAAAATATGGAATCGCGCGGAATTCAAGGTTTTTTGCCAAAAAATACAAAAACATAAGAACGATCATGGCGGGGTGGTGACTATGGTTCCTTAGGTCGTATTTGATGGTCCGGAAGAACTTTAGGCGATAGGGGTCCGTGGGTCTGGGACTACTCGGAAGGCGTGTGCTATAGCACACGAAAATATGGGAATCGCGCGGAATTCTAGTTTATTGGCCGAAAAACGCAAAAAATGAGGAACGATCATTACAGGGCGGTGACTATGGTTCCTTAAATCATATTTTATGGTCCGTAAAAATATTAGGCGACCGGGGTTCGGGGTTCCCGGGACCACTTGGAAGGCGTGGGCTATAACTCACGAAAATATGGGAATTGGGCGGAATTCTAGTTTTTTGTCCGAAAAATGAAAAAAATGAAGAACGATCATTGCGGGGCGGTGACTATGGTTCCTTAAGTCCTATTTGACGGCCCAAAAAATTTTTAGGCGATCCGAGTCCGGAAGGCCTGGCCCACTCGGAAGACGTGGGCTATTTAGCACACGAAAATATGGGAATCACGCGGAATTCTAGTTTTTTGGCCGAAAAATGCAAAAATGGGGAACGATCATGGCGGGGCAGTTATTATGGTTCCTTGGGCCGTATTTGATGGCCAAAAAATTTTTTAGGCGATCCGAGTCCGGAAGGCCCGGCCCACTCGGAAGACGTCGGCTATTTTGCACACAAAAATATGGGAATCACGTGGAATTCTAGTTTTTTGGCCGAAAAATGCAAAAATGGGGAACGATTATGGCGGGGCGGTTATTATGGTTCCTTGGGTCATATTTGATGGCCCGGAAAAATTTTAGGCGATCGGGGTCTGGGGGTACCGGGACCACTTGGAAGGCGTGAGCTATAGCACACGAAAATATGGGAATCGGGCGAAATTCTAGTTTTTTGGCCGAAAAATGCAAAATATTAGCAACGATCATGGTGGGGCGGTGACTATGGTTCCTTAGGTCGTATTTGATGGCCCGGAAAAATTTTAGGCGATCCGAGTCTGGTAGGCCCGGCCCACTCGGAAGGCTTGGGCAATAACACACGAAAATATGGGAATCGGGCGGAATTCTAGTTTTTTGGCCGAAAAATGCAAAAAATGAGGAACGATCATTGCGGGGCGGTGACTATGGTTCCTTAGGTCGTATTTGACTGCCCGAAAAAATTTTAGGCGATCCGAGTCCGGAAGGCCCGACCCACTCGGAAGGCATGGGCTATTTAGCACACGAAAATATGGGAATCACGCGGCATTTAGTTTTTTTGGCCGAAAAATGCAAAAATGGGGAACGATCATGGCGGGGCGGTTATTATGGTTCCTTGGGTCGTATTTGATGGCCCGGAAAAATTTTAGGCGATCGGGGGTCCGGGGATACCGGGACCACTTGGAAGGCGTGAGCTATAGCACACTAAAATATGGGAATCGGGCGGAATTCAAGTTTTTTGGCCGAAAAATGCAAAATATTAGCAAAGATCATGGCGGGGCGGTGACTATGGTTCCTTAGGTCATATTTGATGGTCCGGAAAAATTTTAGGCGATCCGAGTCTGGTAGGCCCGGCCCACTCGGAAGGCTTGGGCAATAACACACGAAGATATGAGAATTGGGCGGAATTCTAGTTTTTTGGACGTAAAATGCAAAAAATGAGGACCGATCATGGTGGGGCGGTGACTATGGTTCCTTAGGTCGTATTTGATGGCTCAGAAAAATATTAGGCGACCGGGGTCCAAGGTTCCCGGGACCACTTGGAAGGCGTGGGCTGTAGCACACAAAAATATGGGAATCGAGCGGAATTTTCGGTTGTTGAGCGAAAAATGCAAAAAATGATGAACGATCATGGCGGGGTGGTGAATATGGTTCCTTAGGTCGTATTTGATGGCCCGGAAAAAATTTAGGCGATCCGAGTCCTGAAGGCCCGACCCACTCAGAATGCGTGGGCAATAGTAGACAAAAATATGGGAATCACGCGGAATTCTAGATTTTTGGCAGAAAAACGCAAAAAATGAGGAACGATCTTGGCGGGGTGGTTACTATGGTTCCTTGGGTCATATTTTATGGCTCGAAAAAATTTTAGGCGATCGGGGTCTGGGGTCCCGGGACCACTTGGAAGGCGTGTGCTATAACACACGAAAATATGGGAATCGGGCAGAATTCTAGTTTTTTGGCCGAAAAATGCAAAAAATGAGGAACGATCATGGCGGAATGGTGACTATGGTTCCATAGGTCGTATTTGATGTCCCGGAAAAAGTTTAGGCGATCCGAGTCCGGGAGACTCGGCCCACTCGGAAGGCGTGGGCTATAGCACACGAAAATATGGGAATCGGGCGTAATTCTAGTTTTTTGGCCGAAAAACACAAAATATGAGTAACGATCATGGCGGGCGGTGACTATGGTTTCTTAGGTCGTATTTGATGGTCCGGAAAAATTTTAGGAGATCGCGGTCCGGGATTCCCTACCCATTGGGAAGGCGTGGGCAGTTATAGCACACGAAAATATGGGAATCGTACGGAAATCTAGTTTTTTAGCCGAAAAATGCAAACAATGAGGAACGATCATGGCGGGGAGGTGAATATGGTTCCTTAGGTCTTATTTGATGGCTCGAATAAAATTTAGATGACCCGAGTCCGGGGGGCCCGGCCCACTCGGAAGGTGTGGGCTATAGCACACAAAAATATGGGTATCGGTAGGAATTCAAGTTTTCTGGCCGAAAAACACAAAATATGAGTAACGATCATGGCGGGGCAATTCCTACAGTTCCTTAGGTCGTATTTGATGGCCCGAAAAAATTTTAGGTGATCGGGGTCCGGGGATCCCGGGACTACTTGGAAAGCGTGGGCTATAGCACACAAAAATATGGGAACCGGGCGGAATTCTAGTTTTTTGGACGAAAAATACGAAAAATGAGGAACGATTATGGCGAGGTGGTGACTATGGTTCCTTAGGTCCTATTTTATGGCCCGAAAAAATATTAGGCGATCCGAGTACGGGGGGCTCGGCCCACTCGGAAGGCGTGGGCAATAGCACACAATAATATGGTAATCGGGCAGAATTCTAGTGTTTTGGCCGAAAAATGCAAAAAATGAGGAACGATCATGGCAGGGCAGTGACTATGGTTCCTTAGGTCATATTTGATGGTCCGGAAAAACTTTAGGCGATAGGGGTCTGGGGGTCTGGGAGCACTCGGAAGGCGTTGGCTATAGCACACGAAAATATGGGAATCGGGCGGAATTCTAGTTTTTTGGCCGAAAAATGCAAAAAATGAGGATCGATCATTGCGGGGTGGTGACTATGATTCCTTAGGTCATATGTGACGGCCCAAAAAATTTTTAGGCGATCCGAGTCCGGAAGGCCTGGCCCACTCGGAAGACGTGGGCTATTTAGCACACGAAAATATGGGAATCACGCGGAATTCTAGTTTTTTGGCCGAAAAATGCAAAAATGGGGAACGATCATGGCGGGGCGGTTATTATGGTTCCTTGGGTCGTATTTGATGGCCCAAAAAATTTTTAGGCGATCCGAGTCCGGAAGGCCCGGCCCACTCGGAAGACGTCGGCTATTTTGCACACAAAAATATGGGAATCACGCGGAATTCTAGTTTTTTGGCCGAAAAATGCAAAAATGGGGAACGATTATGGCGGGGCGGTTTTTATGGTTCCTTGGGTCATATTTGATGGCCCGAAAAAATTTTAGGCGATCGGGGTCGGGGGGTACCGGGACCACTTGGAAGGCGTGAGCTATAGCACACGAAAATATGGGAATCGGGCGAAATTCTAGTTTTTTGGCTGAAAAATGCAAAATATTAGCAAAGATCATGGCGGGGCGGTGACTATGGTTCCTTAGGTCGTATTTGATGGGCCGGAAAAATTTTAGGCGATCCGAGTCTGGTAGGCCCGGCCCACTCGGAAGGCTTGGGCAATAACACACGAAAATATGGGAATCGGGCGGAATTCTAGTTTTTTGGCCGAAAAATGCAAAAAATGAGGAACGATCATTGCAGGGCGGTGACTATGGTTCCTTAGGTCGTATTTGACTGCCCGAAAAAATTTTAGGCGATCCGAGTCCGGAAGGCCCGGCCCACTCGGAAGGCATGGGCTATTTAGCACACGAATATATGGGAATCACGCGGAATTTAGTTTTTATGGCCGAAAAATGCAAAAATGGGGAACGATCATGGCGGGGCGGTTATTATGGTTCCTTGGGTCGTATTTGATGGCCCGGAAAAATTTTA